>NW_017670567.1:242010-282156 GCF_001879085.1 Nicotiana attenuata | reverse complement strand
CATTTGCTATTTAGGATCTAATTTCATATCTTAGGATTTATTTAGTGGTTAAGCTATTTTTAGAACAAAATTTAAAGAAAATAATAAAAATAGTCCAATTTTGTATTTTTAATTGTTAATTGTTGAATTTGTCATGGGTTTGCTTTTAAATAGGATTTAATAGAGTTTTAGGAATTAATTAGTTTAATTTTGGAAACAAAGTGGGTCTTTGATTTTGCATTTTAATAAAGTTAGAAAACATAAAATACAAAATGAAAATAAATAAGTAAATAAAATACAAAAAGAAAAGAAGAAAAACAAATAAATTGAGAATTTAAAAGATTAAATAGGCTGGTGTGCAACTTGGGCCATTTCTAATTCCAGCCCAATTTAAAACCCCCAAGATCCGGCCAAGATCAGCCCAAACCCGTCTCCTACCCGGTCCAGCATTCCCCGTCCCAAAACGACGTCGTTTAGTTCTATTAGGTCTGAGCCGTCGAGGATACTTGATCCAACGGCTCGAAACTAGGTTAAGCTTGATATAAAATGGTCGGATAAGCCTACCCCCCCCGTATCATCGTCCCAAACACACCCCTCAGAGACCCTGTGTAAACGCTGCTGCCGGAAATCGTCCACGGTGGCTGCCCACCTCGAAACGTCGTCAAAATTACACCCCTGGTTCCCCTTTCCCTCCCCTTTACGAATCCACCACTCGTTTCCCTCAAATCCCGGCCAAATGTGTCGAATCTTGGGTCAAAGATTTTCCGGCCACCACACAACTCTCTCCGTTCACCACCAAAATTACACCATAAGACCGCTTCCCCGCCCTCTATCGAAACCCCAAGGCCCTGACCCTCGAATATGGCCATAACTTCTCGAATATCGATTTGAAGTTTTCCGGCCAAAACCCTAATTGCCCCAAACCACTCCAAATCAATACCATGTGATCCCTTCCTCTTCCTCATAAGGATTTCAGCGTCATTGGAGCTCAAATACCAATGGAACTCGTCGAATTGTTGATCTAGGGTTCATGAGGTTCGAGTCTGTTTTGGGGATTCAGATTAGTGAGTGTCTCTTCTCTTTTTATTTTTTATTTTTTCTTTAGTTTTGGTTTTTATTAGTTTGATTCGTGTTTTTGCTGATAAATAAATTGTTTAAAGTTCTGCATAATTTCAATTGATAGTCTAATTTAAATATCAATCTGATTCTGTCTATATTGTTAGTTTAAGGTTTAGGTATAATGTTTAGGTAATTTCGATGAGTTAATTTGTTCTCATAGTGTTTATTGTCTAGGTTAATTCCCATTTTTTGATTCTGTTCTAATTTGGTGATCTAATTTGGGCTTAATTGTTCATCCATTAGATTGTAGTTCATTTGATTCTTGTTTATTAGTTGAGTGATGAGTTGATATTAGTTTAATCTCGTGTTTCACAATGGATTACTTTGTCATTTGTTTGGGCTGCTGAATCTTGTTAGTCAGCTATAGTTATTTGTTAGATAAATGGGTAAGGGGGCTGGGGTCAGTTGGCTTCATTGGATAATTCAGGGGAAATGGTAAGGGCAAAGTAGGGAGTTCAAATGGTAAATCCTACAAGTGGAATGAATTAGAACCTACTGGAAGCTTCTAGATGGGGATTTTAAGGTAAATAGCAAAAGATAGGTATACTAACTTGAGGAACAAGTCAATAAGTAAAGGACTATTTGTGAAAATAACCTAGGGACTAGAAGGAAAACACAAAATCTGAGGGCTGCCCTCATTTTGCCTATAAAAAGGCATGCCAATGCCTTAAGTCACAAGTTTGGAGCCTCTAAAAATTCCCTCTCATTGTCCACAAGTTTCAGATCTGAAATTTGAAATCCAAACTCCAAATCTTAAAAAAATCCAAAAAAAGAAGAAGCAGAAATGCAGTAAAAATCAAAAATACTGTTACATTGCATTTTATAGGTTAATTCCGAGGTTTAGGCAATGATCTTCATCTCTTCTAATCGCTGAAGCTTGCCTGAAGTATATTGGTTCTATTACGAGTGATTTTGAGTCCAATTAAGCTGGTTTGAGTTGATTTTTTGTCTGCTGAAAGTTTCAGAAGTGTTCTGTGTTCATTTTCAAGTTTATTTGGGTTATTTGCTGAGTGTGTGAATTTCTGGGTTAATTTTTGATTAATTCGAGATTTATTCGAGTCTATTTGGTTGAACATCGGTGCTGCGTTTTCACATTTCGATTCCGGATTGATTTTGATATTGGTTGCTGGGTTGTGAGCTTAGATCTGAACTGCTGCTTTGTCATTTCCTGCTGCTGATCTCTTGTTTCTTCTTATTTGATCTATATTCCAGGTATCTACTCCTATTCCGTTGTACTGGTGCTGATTTGAAGACCTCATTTAACTAAAGCTCATTCCGTGTCTATTGATGTTTGATTTTACATTCATCTTTCGTTTTATTTGAAATGTGTGCATAGATCTACTTTGTCGTAATCAGTATTGTTTTGAAATAGGTAGTGTTTTTCAGATTTGATGATATCTCCATTGTAGTAAACTTGGACTATATTGGACTGTGGACTATTCGTTCGTGACTTGTCCAGTTAGACAGTAGCTTTAACATACTTAGTTAATTGCTTATATTAGCTTAACATTTAAAACAGGAAGTGTGATGAACTTGAATCTGAGTTTGAAAATCGATATGTAGGCTCAATTCAGGCTTAATGATGATAGTGTTAACTCCAGTAATCTAGTTTTAATAACAATATAGATATTGACTGTTTTCATGTTGATCCCATAGATTTTCTGAGTATTAGGTAAATTTGAATAATCAGTAGCATGTTGTTCGAAGGCCTCAATGTAGGTATTAATTGTTGTGGTGTTTAACTCGTTGAATTTCAGAAGTATTGGTAAAATAAAAAATCAGTAGACTTTTGAAAGGTTAAGGCTCAACAGCCTCTCTCCAACGGTTTGAGCTTCTGCTCACCTGATGCAGGCCCAGGTCCGGTCTTTGATTCCCTTCTTGATTGGGCCTGGGCCAAAACTCGTGACTGGCCATGTTGTTGGTGTAAATCTGAGTATAATTTCCCTTTATTGGGCTCATCTCGGGGCCCAATGGTTGGACCTTGGTGCAGAATTATTGCCAAGGTTGCATTAGCCCAGTAACAAAGTAACTAGGGCCTTTCTTTTATTTTAGAGACAATTAAATAGAAATCGTAGTTTCTTTAGGTTGGCCTTTTAAAAATAAATGAGGCGAGCCCCATCAAATACAAATGCATAAAGTGCGGGGCCCTCTTAAATGTCTATTAAAATGCTTAGATGTCGGAACGGGCCGTTTAGCGAATTTCACGGCCTTCCCCAAAATAGCAACGCGTTAGTCTCTTTAGGCGCGCTTTTAATAAAATTATTTTCTTAAACTCGGGTGCACATTTATGTGACCCAAATCCAAATCCCAACGAAGTTAAAATATGTCAAAGACCCCGGGTGCATTTATGTGACGTGGTTCGAGACGTATTTTCACGACGTTGCAATTCTCCTTAAAAAATAATAATAAAATGCGGTTCAAAGTTAAAAAGCACATAAGTTGAAGCGTGTTCTAAAATCAGATATTTAGCCAAATAAGACAGTTGAGCGACCGTGCTAGAACGACGGAACCCGGGAATGCCTAACACCTTCTCCCGGGTTAACAGAATTCCTTACTCGGATTTCTGGTTCGCGGACTGTTAACAGAGTCATAATTTCCTTGGTTCGGGATTCAACCAGTGACTTGGGACACCATTAATCTCCCAAGTGGCGACTCTGAATTTTAATAATAAATCCCGTTCCGATTGTCCTTTAATTGGAAAAACTCCTTTATTTACACCCTTCGCGGGGTGTAGGAAAAAGGAGGTGTGACAGTCAATAAACACAATGACGAATGAGTCGAGAGAGGGCCAGAATACACTGTTCATCAAGTGCATGAATGCTGCTGGGGCGTTGGTCAGCCCAAAAGACATCACAAGGAACTCGTAATGACCATATCGAGTCCTGAAGGCAGTCTTCGGGATATCTGGCTCCCGAATCTTCAACTGATGATAGCCTGAACTTAAGTCAATCTTGGAGAACACTCTGGCACCCTATAGTTGATCAAATAGGTCATCAATACATGGAAATAGATACATTTTCTTCATTGTAACCTTGTTCAGCTGGCGATAATCAATAAACATGCGCATAGAACCTTCCTTCTTCTTTACAAACAAGATTGGAGCACCCCAAGGAACCACACATTGGGCCGAATGAAACCCTTATCCAGCAATTCTTGTAACTGCTCCTTTAAATCCTTCAACTCTAGTGGGGTCATACGATATGGAGGAATAGAGATGGGCTGAGTGCCCGTAACAATTCAATACCAATGTCGATATCCCTGTCGGGCGGCATGCCCAGAAGATCTGCCGGGAATACATCTGGATAATCCATTACTACCGAAATTGATTCGACAGTAGTAGTAGCAACACTGCCATCTCTCACATATGCTAGATACGCATCACACCCCTTCTCAACCATCTGTTGAGCCTATAGAAATGAAATAACTCTACTAGGAACATAATCTAAAGTACCTCTTCACTCTAACTGTGGAAATTCTAGCACAGCCAGCGTCACGGTCTTAGCGTGACAATCAAGAATAGCATGATAGGGCGACAACCAATCCATGCCCAAAATAACATCAAAAGCTACTATACTGAGCAACAATAGATCGACTCTAGTCTTAAAACCACTAAGAACAACCAAACACGATCAATACACACGGTCAACAATAATAGAATCTCCCACAGGTGTAGACACATAGACAGGAGAACTCAAAGAATTACGGGATACACCCAAATATGGAGAAAAATAGGATGACACATATGAATAAGTGGATCGTGGATCAAATAAGACTGATGCATCTCTATGACAGACCAAACAATACCTGTGATAATAGAGTTGGATGCAACCGCCTCCGTCCTGGCAAGAGAAGCATAATATCTGGCCTGGCCTCCCCCTCTAAGGCGACCTCTACCAGTCTACCTGCTCAACCTCCACCTCGAGATAGGTATGCAGGTGAGTGGTGATTGGTGTGGTAACTATAGCTTGAGGAACCGGTGGAGCACGTAGAGCTTGAGTAGTCTGTGGAGGTGCACCCTTCCTGAGCCTAGGGCAATCCCTCACCATATGACAAGTGTCACAACACTCAAAATAAGCTCTCCGAAGACGTGGCTGGTGTGGTTGGCTCGGGCCTGATCGACTGGACTGACCTCTGAAAGCACCCTGTGCAGGAGGTGCATTAGACCGTGCTACTGAGGCCTAGGAGTGGCCGAAAGCTGGAAGTGCTAAATGAACAAGGCGACTCACATAGCTCATACAATGACGAGCTGCAACTAGGGCACGGGTACCATTATAAGGGCCAGACTCTCGAGACCTCTTGGCCTCCCTCTCCTCTCTCTCCCGAGTCAACATACCCTCCAATCTCCTAACAATCCCCACTACCTGCTGGTATGCGATGTCAATCTCCAACTCTCGAGCCATGTTAAATCTGATACTGGGGTTGAGCCCCTCGATAAATCGACGTACTCGCTCTCTAACACTAGCAACCAAGGTTGGTGCATGTCTTGCCAAAACACTGAACCGGACAGCATACTCCGACATGGTCATAAAACCCTGACTCAATTGCTCAAACTCTGCGCACCATGCATCTCTGAGACTCTGGGGACTCAAGAACATATCTGAGAACTGAGTCGAAGTGAGTGAAGATGCCTCAGCCGGACTACCCAACTCATATGCTCACCACTACTGATAAGCCACTCCCTTAAGCTGGAACGTAGTGAAAGCAACCCCACTAGACTCCGCAATACCCATAGTACGGAGGATACAGTGGCACTCCTCAAGAAAACCCTGGACATCCTCTGACACCAAACCACTGAAAGTAGGAGGGTGGTATTTCTTGTATCTCTCGAGCCTGAGCTACTCCCCTCAGAAATTGATGCTCTAACCTTAGTTGAATTGGAGCGTCCGACTGTAGTAGTATAGCCTCTGGAACCTGGTCAACCTGAACCCGCTACTCTGGGGTATTGGCGGCGGGAGTTTGTTCTCCTCCCCCAGCCTGAGATATGGCTGGAGCAAGTGGGATCAACCCTGCCCGAGCTAAAATGCCGAACATGCTCAGAAACTGAGCGAGAGTCTCATGGAGAGCTGGTGCAGTAGCAGGCGTCTCGGGTGCCTGCTCTCCAACTGGAGCTACTGGTGGCTCCTCTGTAGTAGCTCGTGCGGCTGCTCTGGCTGCACCACGTGGACGTCATCGGCCTCTACCCCAGCCTGGCCTCTCGCGGCTCTAGCAGGGGGTCATCTGATCCAGCTGTACATGTCCTCACCATTTGTGGGAGAATATAAAGATAGAGGTTTAGAATCCGAAATCAAAATTTCGCACGATAAGGAATCAAAGAAGTGAAGCTTTTCCTAACAGTTCCATAGCCTCTCGAAGATAAGTACAGACGTCTGCGTACCAATCTACGAGACTCTATTAAACCTGATTGTGACTCATAATACCTATGAACCTAGAGCTCTGATACCAACTTGTCACTACCCAAATTTTAAACTCTAAAACACTAACTAAAAGATTTAATTAACAATAGATTCATGGGAATTAATCAAAAACGAGTCAAGAATCCTTACCCTAACACTTCCTCTGAAAATCCCTCAAAATTTCGCCTCAATCCGAGCTCTCAAAGTCCCAAAAATGAAATTGAAGAAAACCCTCAAAAAATCCCCTTTTTTGCCCAGAAGAATCGCTTCTTCAAAGCCTTAGCCGCATATGCGGTTCACCACATGCAGAATAACCATCGCATGTGCGGACTTCACTTAAGTCCAAAGGATCCGCTTCTGCTGAAAAACACACGCACCCGCGCATGCCTACCTGCAGCTCGCGCGTCGCATATGTGCTCAGGTACGCACCTGCGATCCTCTCCATTGTAGAAGCGAAGCTGCTTCTACGGAACCTTTTCCGCACCTGTGAGCCCTAACCCGGGCTGCCTTCTCCGCTTCTGCGTTCCCCCCACGCACACGTGAGTCCACACCTGTGGTCATTTCCTCCACATGTGCAATGACACTAGAAGCTGGAATTTTTTCAGAAAATGCACAAGTTCAAAAATTGATCCGATATCGGTCCGAATCACACCCAGGCCCCCCGGGACCCTATCCGAGTATACCAACTAGTTCCAAAACACCCAACGGACCTACTCGAGGAAGAAAATCACATCAAACAACACAATTTCAACGAATCACAACCCAAATTCAAGCTTAGCAACTATGAACTTCTAAATTGTGGAATCGATGCTGATTCATACCAAAACGACTCCGATTGATATAAAATTTTGCGCACAAGTCATAATTGACTTTACGGACCTATTTGAACTTACGAAATCAGAATCCGACCCCGATATCAAAAAGCCCACTCCGGCCAAACATCCCAAAATTCCACCAATTTTCCAACTTTCATCAACTCACGACCTACGGACCATCAAATCAACATCGTCAAAACTCTATTCCGTGGTCGTCTTCATACAAATCAAACTACAATCAACTCCTACGACTTAAATTTTTATTTTAGGGACTATGTGTCCCATTTCACTCTGAAACTCTCCCGAACCCGACACCAACCACCCCAGCAAGTCACGTAACCATAAAATTAAATAGAGGAAGCAATAAATAGGGGATCAGGGCTAATACTCTCAAAACGACCGGCCGGGTCGTTACAAATTTCTCCTATAAAAAAGTAAATTATTTTTATTTGATGCCACAATAGAAGCGTACTAGGCTAATATATTTATTAAATTGTTTGTGATTTCATTTACATCTCTCTCTGTCCAATAAAATTTCTATGCATGCAAACATATTTTTTTACTTTCCTTCACTTAGATTAAATAAACGTTCAAATAATTTGTTGATGGTCGTGATTGAGTACAATAATGTTCAATTATTTATTTTCACTATTATCTTATTTATTTCTAATTTATTTATTTTCTTTGATAATTTTTATCATGTCGAATTTATCAAATTTTGTGTTTGTAGCACTTGATATCTCTGGAAAAAATTACCTAGCATGAGTTCTCGATGCTGGAATTCACTTAGACGCTAAAGGTCTCGGTGACACTATTATTCAGAGTAATGAAGATCGAGCCAGAACAAAGCGAAGGCTATGATTTTCTGTCACGACCCAAATCTCCCTCCTCCGTAGGAGGTCGTGATGGCACCTAGTCTTAGGGACTAGGTAAGCCTAACATTTACTAAAATAACAACAAAATAAATAACGATTGACAAAGGCGAAGAAGAAATCTTGATACAAAATTTACAATCCCAAAACCGGTAGTACAAGTCATAAGCTCTATAGAGTTTTTGCTAGAAACCTCTAAAACAACTGTTCCAAAGTAAGGATACACAGTGTAAAAATAACATCAGAAGGTGACTTCGAAGCCTGTGAACGCAACAGCAGGTTTACCTTGTGTCTCCACAGCAGAAATGCGCACAACTAGCTAACGATCGACTGACTTCAAATACCTGAATCTGCATAAAAATTGTGCAAAAGCATAGTATGAGTACACCACAACGGTACGCAGTAAGTATCAAGATTAACCTCAGTGGAGTAGTGACGAGGGACATTCAAGACACCTACTGGTCTGAGTAACCTGGACAATGTATACGCATATAACTAACAGAGTACGAGATCTCTACAAAGCTACACATAATGATAGCAAGAACACGTTACTTGCAGTAAGAAATAGAAGCAACAATTAGCAGCGAAACACAAAAACAAGTAATAACACAGTGGAACAAGCTGAGCACATTTAAATTCGATGAACACAGATAAAGGAAAGGGAAGTAACAACTCAACAGAATGACTGCTTTCACACCGGGGTTAGCCAATAATCACCACGAGGTACCGAATCTCAGAATATTCACAATTCACGGGTCAAATTCCCGAACCTTAAACACTTGGCATCCTGTACCCTCATTACAATTTTATAACTGCACGGACGACTCACGTGCCAAGAGAGCCATTTTTCACATAGAAGGCAAGTAAATAATGGTGTATAGAAATGATATAACATCAGGATCCAACTTCTCAAACCGTTAGGGGTGAGTAACTACGTGTATGATAGTGCCAGTGTTCTATCATAGTTCAGGCCAACTAATAAGAATAGAAACAACGAATGACACATAAGAGACGATCCCCACGAAATGTACACTGTATAACACGCACAGGGTAAGTACGCCATCACACAAATATCAACAACAACAATGCCCCCAGGCTATCACAAGTCATCACAAACAATCCCCGACATATCCCACCATGTCTCACCACGTGTGTAATAATAAAGTAAGTGCCCGCCTTATCTCGCCACACGTGCATAGTAATATTCCCACCTTGTCCCGCCACATGCACAAACACACAGATATAGCCCGCCTTGTCACGTTGCATGTGCATAATCAACAGTAACAATAGCACGGCCAAAACCTCGTGCAAACACCCGAACAAAATATCCCAACAACATCACGTGCCAACAACACAACAACACAATATAATAGCCTTTAAAACATGTACCTATATTCCACAACATTTCTACTAAACAATCTCAATACCACAATCGTGCATAGCCATCGGCTCAACAGACTGAGTACCACAGCAACAACCACAATAATACACGAGAATAAGACAAGTAAATCAACTCAAAAGCTTTAGAACATAAAGAAACGGTAGAACAAAAAGAAATGGTAGAACAAATCACAAAGAAATAACACAATAGATAATACCAGTCACGATAAGATTAGCTCAACAAGGGAGAATTTATATGTAACAATAACTTCAGAAGCACAATTTGACAACAAGGGAGACGACATGAGCCATGAATTCCAAATAAGGATGAGGCAACTATGAAAAAGGATATCTAACTTCTTTTATGTTTGAGCAAATTACGGAAACAATACAACAACTTAATTAAGGATAAGCAACAAAAGAGATAGCATGGTAATTAAAGAGGCAACAACTTCAGTTAAGGCACATGAGAGTCAAATAAGCAATAAGGGTGGAACATGAAGCAATTACTTTCAATTAAAAACACGTAGAGGTGAAACTAGTAAATAGGGAACTTAACATAACAAAACAACTTCATATCTAATGAACATAAGAATCTAAGAGCCGTAGAAGGTCAACTTTCCACAAATAAGCCTGAGCACGTACTCGTCACCTCGCGTACATGGACTTTACATGATACAATTAGCATATAAGACTCAAATCCTAAGGGGTAGTTCCCCCATACGAAGTTAGGTAAGATACTTACCTCAAAGCAGACAGACCGATACTCTAAAATGAACTTCTCGGGTGAAATAACCTCTGGACGGTTCAAATCTAGCAAATATAACTTCAAAGCACAAATAAAACTCATAAGAAACCATTCTGAGTAGTAAAGCTTCAATCTTTATCAAAAACTAAAAATCAACCCAAAAGTTGAATCCCGGGCCCGCACCTCGGAACCCGATAAATTTTACAAAATCCGAACACCCGTTCTGATACGAGTTCAACCATACCAAAATTATCGAATTCCGATACTATTTCGTCCCTCAAATCATCATTTTACATTATGAAATTTTTCTTCAAAATCCCCATTTTTCCTCAACTCAAAACACTAATTAAATGATAAAAATAAAGATAGAATCATGGAATATAAATTCTAGGTGAAAAATACTTACCCAATTGATTTGCTTGAAAAATTCACAAAGAATCTCTCAAAACAGAGCTCTAGAACTCCAAAATGTTAAAAATGGCTAACCCTCGAAATAGAGTACTTTTATATTCTGCCCAGTGATTAATGCACCGCGATCGCGGAATTTCAATTGCAATCGTGAAGAGGAAATGACCACTGCCCAAATTAATTCTACGCGATCGCGTATAGAAGGGTGCGATCGCGAAGAGGAAAAGCTTCTGACGCCCACGGAGTACACAATGCGTCCGCGAAGAGGAAAAGCTTCTGACGTTCACGGACTACACAATGTGACTGTGAAAGGGGGACTGCAATTGCAAAAGAGGACCAGCTGAGGTTGTGCTACATGAACGTGTACAGTTGAACACAAACACGTTGGAGGGGAAATCAGTCGTACGCGATCGCGAACAGAAGCATGCGAACGCGAAGAACAAATGATTCATCTAGAAATAGCTGCGTGAACTGCTCCCAGGTCAAGGCTGTCGATCCTACTGGTCTAGCCAAGCAATAGTCTCTCCACCAAGTCTTGGCGGATCCAGATAAGCGAAAAGTAGCAAAATCGACCCCATTGGTCTCAACTATCCCCATGTTCTTGATAACCTCGTGGCAGCTGTCTAGATAATCCGGGGGATCCTCAGTAGATGCACTGCTGAAAGTAGTAGTGAAGATCTTGGTGAACCTGTCCAATCTCCACAAAGCATCGGCAGACATAGCTGTACCATCGCTGGTCTGAGCTACCACACCCGGCTGAACTGCTCCAACTAGCTAAGCCGATGGAGTCTGAAACTGGGGAGCTACCTGCTCTGGAGTGCGAGTAACAGGAGTCTAGGCTCCTCCTCCAGCCTGAGAGACAGCTGGTGCTACAGGAAGCAAACCTGCCCCGGTGACACTCTCCATAAGGCCCACTAGACGCACCAGTGCATCCTGAAGAACTGGGGTAGCAATAAACCCCTCTGGGATCTGAGCTGGGACCATCGAAACCACTGGGGCCGGAACCTCATCCTCAAAATCAACCTGAGGCTCCGCTACGGGTGCTGCTGCCTTGGGCTGAGCGTTGCCCCTGCCTCGACCTCTAGCACGACCGTGGCCTCGCCCTCTGCCCCTGTGGGAGCTGCTGCTGGGGGCTCGGGCTGCTGATCGGTAGATGAGGAAGCGCGTGTTCTCGCCATCTGCGAAAGAACAGAGTAGAGGTTCAATTAGCATTGAGAAACCAAACCTCACAATAAGAAGGAATAAGTGTGAAGTTTTCCTAAGTCGGTAGCCTCTGGGGGATAAATACAGACGTCTCCATACCGATCCCTCAGACTCTACTAAGCTTGTCCGTGAATTGTGAGACCTATGTAACCTAGAGCTCTGATACCAACTTGTCACGACCCGGATTTCCCACCCGCGGGAGTCGTGATGACGCCTACTCGTAGAAACTAGGCAAGCCACGAACTTAGAAATCTTTAACTCTTTTGTTTTAATCTTTTTAAAACTTATATTAACAAGTGATAAACATGTAAATAATAGCGGAATATGAGATTAAGCGGAAGACTTAGATAAATATAAGACCAAAATAATACGAAAACCGACATATGTCTCTACCTAGAAACCGGTGTCATAATATCTACGGACTAACTATGATTACTACATACAAATGTTTGAAAGAAAGATCACTGTCTGTCTCGGATACAAATGATAACAGAACAAAACAACTGATAGAAGAGACGCCGGGCCTGCGAACGCCTGCAGGACTACCTCGAAATCTCGATGGACTGAAGGCTGGCTCCTCTACTGCCGCTGACCAAATGCTTCTCCGGTATCTGCACATAAGTGCAGAGTGTAGCATCAGCAAAACCGACCCCATATGCTGGTAAGTGTCTGGCCTAACCCTGGTGAGGTAGTGACGAGGCTAGGACCAGACTCCAAATAAACTGTGACGACCCGGCCGGTCGTCTTAAGAATTAAAACCCCGATCCCCTACTAACTGCTTCCCCTAAGTTCATTTCTGCTATTTTGGTTTGCCGGGACATTCGGTGTTGGGTTTCGGAGAGTTTTAGGACACTTAGTCCCTAAATGAGAGCTCAAGTGTTGAGAAATGGTCCGTAGTCGGAGTAGTGTGAAGACAACCTCGGAATGGAAATCCGATGGTTCCGTTAGCTCCGTTAGGTGATTTCGGGATTGGGACCGTGTTTGGAATGTATTTTGGAAGTTCGTAGCTCATTTAGGCTTGAAATGCCGAAGTTCGAATTTTTGAAATTTCCGGTCCGATAGTGAGTTTTTAATCCGAGGGTCGGATTGGAATTCCGGAAGTCGCAGTAGCTCCGTCATGTCATTTGGGATGTGTGTGCAAAATTTCAGGTCATTCGGACGAGGTTTGTTTAGGTTTTTGATCGAAAGCGTGTTTTGTTAGAATTTGAAGTTCTTAGGCTTGAATATTTGATTAATTCGGGTTTCCGGCATTGTTTTAGGTGTTTTTAAGATTGGTACAAGTTCGAATAAGGTATTAGGTGGTATTGGTGCTTTTGGTTGAGGTCCCGGGGGCCTCGGGATGATTTCAGGTGGTTAACGGGGAGATTATTGAAGTGTTGCAGCAGCTGGTTTTTCATCTTCTGGTATTTTCGCTTCTGTGGCTTGGGAACCGCAGAAGCGGAGCCGCATAAGCAGCTGGATCATCGCAGAAGCGGTTTGAGCAGAGTTTCCAGGCGTCGCAGATGCGGAGGAAATTCCGCAGGAGCAGCCTCGCATCTGCAAGAAAATAGCCGCAGATGCAGCCATTTGGCTTTTGTTTGGAACCACAGAAGCGGTGGATAATCAGCACAAGCGGAACCGCATAAGCGGTAGACTGGACCGCAGAAGCGGATGTGGCTGTTTTAGTGAGAGTCGCAGAAGCGGCTCACTTTCCGCATAAGCGGGATCGGAGAAGCGGTCCCTTGTCCGCAGAAGCGGAAACACCTGTTCAAAAAAGGGAATTTCGAGGGTTGAGTTTCAAAAGTTGGAAAAATCAATTGAGAGCTCGAGAGAGGGCGATTTTGAGTGGATTTTGATGTGAAGATCATTGGGTAACGTTTTCTTAATCCCTTTTAGTTGTATTCCATCAATATATAGCTTAATCCATCATCTAATTTCGAATTTGGCATCAAAATGGGAGAAAACTTCTTAGACTAAACCATTGAGTTTTGGGTGAGCATTTGACCTCCGATTTGGGAGATTTTTATATGGTTAGACTCGTGAGAGTACGAGAGTTCTGAAAATGTAAAAATTATTCGATTCCGAGACGTTGGCCTGAAGGATATTTTGGTCATTTTACCTAATTTCACGTCGTAACTTCGAATTAAATAGCAAAACCAGTTGTTTGCGATGTTATTTACAATGTGTAATTGAATTTGAATAGATTTGAGCCATTTGGAGTCGGATACTCGTGGCAAGGGCGTGGTTTCTAGTGATATTGAGTCGGTTCGAGGTAAGTGACTTGTCTAACCTTGTGTGGGGGACCTTTCCCCTTAGGATTGTTACTTGATATTTCAGTGCCTTGTACGTGAGGTGACGAGCGCGTACTTGAGCCGATTGATGAAAATCCGGTTTTTACTTAAGTTATTGAGATTTAGCTTTCTTTCTTACTTGGCTTATTCTACTTGAAATTATAACTTGTGCTAGATTAGGAAAAAACATGTTTAGCTGACTTGACTGCCTATTTGCTTAAGTTGTTTTGACTGTTCTACATGAAGCATGCTAGGCTATTTCTATCTGTTGATTGTCTACTTCATTCCTTGGTATATTTCTGGCTGTGGTTGCACATTTACATTGGGACTACGGATGTGGGATTCCGGTAGCTCCCCCCCTGTCTGTTTACTTTGGGACTACGGGTTCGATTCTCGGTAGATCCCCCTGCACTTTTACCTTGGGACTGCGGGTTAGATTCCCGATAGATCCCCCTGCACTTTTACTTTGGGACTGCGAGTTAGATTCCCGATAGATCCCCCCTGCACTTTGATGGTTGGACTACGGGACGGTATCCGGGAGATCCTTCGGTTTGGTACATGAGTTGGACTACGAGACGATATCCTGGGAGATCCACTGGACAATTGAGAAAAGGGCTACAGGACGGTATCCTGGGAGACCCTCATTGCTATCATTGACATTGGGCTGTATTTACTCTGTGTCTACTCTGTCTTTTGTAGTTGTTATTGCCTCGTTGACCTGCCATATCTCACTGCTGTACTTATTATTTCTGTCAGATTTTTATACTGTTAATTATTATTATTATTATTTTATTTTGTCTCAGTAGTGCCCTGACCTTCCTCGTCACTACCCAACCGAGGTTAGGCTTGGCACTTACTGAGTACCGCTGTGGTGTAATCATGCCCTTCCTGCGCATGTTTTTCATGGGCAGATCCAGGTACCTCTTCTCAGGCGCACTATCCTTGAGGCGAGGAGGTACACGGAGACTTCGAGGTATATCTGCCGCGTTCGCAGACCAGGAGTCTCTATTCTGTTCCAGCTTTAGTATTTAGTTTATTCCTTTTTCTCTCAGTTGTTTAGATATTCTGGAGTTAGAGCAGCGTACTATGTTTCTGTTAGCCTGTGGTTCCCGTGAGTTTCCGGATTTTGGGATTTAGTTGTAGACTTCCGCATTTCTTTTGAGTTGTATAGGCCGAGCGGCCTTATATGCAGTTATTATTTTAATATGTTTAGCTTTATTCAACCATTTCGCAAGTCAAGTTGTTATTTCCGCATTGATAGGCTTACCTAGTTGTAGGAACTAGGTGCCATCACGACATGTTCATGGAGGGTAGACTGGGGTCGTGACAAGTTGGTATCAGAGCTCTAGGTTCATAGGAGTCACAGAACACAGGACGGTTTATTAGAGTCTCGCTGATCGGTACGGAGACGTTTGTACTTATCTACGAGGGGCTATGTAACTGTTTAGGAAAAATCTTCGTTTCATTTGAATTCCTTGTCGTGCGATATTTTGACATCAATTCTAAACTTCTGACTTCTATTCTCTCACAGATGGTGAGGACACGTGCCACTCGAGATGATCAGGCACCCGCGCCGCTTACTGTAGCCGTCAGAGGCCGGGGCCGGGGGAGAGGTCGAGGACGCGCACGTGGTGCAGCCAGAGCACCTGCGCGAGCTGCCGCCGAGGTACCGCCAGCATATCCAGCCGGAGCCCAGGCACCTGGCACACCTACTACTGCCACTACTACTCCAGCGCTCTAGGAGACTTTAGCTCAGTTCATGAGTATGTACACCACCTTGGCTCAGGCAGGGTTGCTTCCCCTTGCTGCAGCCACATCCCGGGCCGGGGGAGGAGTACAGACTCCTGCTGTCCGCACTCCTGAGCAGCGAGTGCAGGTTGAGCAGGCCCCCGAGATTATTCCAGCACCGCCTGCAATACCAGTTCAGCCCGAGGATGGGTCAGCTGCTTCAGAGGACGAGCAACGCAGACTTGAGAGGTTCAAGAAGTATGATCCCCCAGTGTTCAGTGGAGTAGCATCAGACGAAGCCTTGGGATTTCTAGAGGAGTGTCATCGTATTCTTCGCACTATGGGCATAGTGGAGTCTAGCGGGGTTTCTTTCACTGCTTTTCAGCTTCGGGGAGCCGCCTATGATTGGTGGCGCACTTATGAGATACACAGTCCAGTCGAGGCTGCTTCACTGACTTGGATCCAGTTCTCAGATATGTTCATGAGAGAGTTTGTCCCCCAGAGTCTCAGGGATGCATGGCGCGCAGAGTTTGAGCATTTGCGCCAGGGTGCTATGACCGTTTTGGAGTGTGCTATCCGTTATACCAGGTTGGCCAGGCATGCACCGGTTTTGGTTGCTGCAGTTCGGGAGAGAGTTCGCAGGTTCATTGAGGGTCTTATCCCACCCATCAGATCTAGCATGGCTCGTGAGTTGGAGACGGACGTTCCTTATCAGCAGGTAGTGAGCATTGCTAGGAGGATTGAGGGTATGCTCGCTAGGGAGCGAGGGGAGAGGAAGGCGAAGAGGTCTCGAGAGTCGGGTCACTACTCTGGTGCCTGTTCCCCATCAGCAGGTCATTATGGTAGAGGTTATGCGGGTCGCCCTGTTCATTCAGCTCTTCCAGCAGCCGACAGTGCTCCAGCTCCACCTGCACCTCAGGAGCCTTACTATGCACCTCCAGTTTCTAGCACGCCTTCTGCGCGGGGTGCTTCCAGAGGTCAGTCCAGCAGACCTGGCCCTAGTCAGTCACAGCCACCGCGTCCTCCCAGAGCTTGTTTAGAGTGCGGTGATACACGCCACATGGTTAGGGACTGCCCCAGACTTGGTAGGGGTGCATCTTCACAGACGGCTCAGCCACAGCGTGCTCCTCAGAGTTCTCAGGCCATGATCACAACTCTAGCTGCTACCCCACCTGCCCAGCCGGCTAGGGGCGGAGGTCGGGGAGATAGAGGTCGCCCTCGAGAGAGGGGCAGGGCCAGATATTATGCTATTCCTGCTCGTACTGAGGCTGTTGCCTCCGACTCCGTTATTACAGGTATTATACTGGTTTGTCACAGAGAGGCATCGGTTCTATTCGATCCGGGCTCTACTTATTCTTATGTGTCTTCTTACTTTGCTCCGCATTTGGGTGTGCCTCGGGATTCTTTGAGTGCCCTCGTTTATGTTTCTACTCCTATGGGAGATTCTATTGTTGTGGACCACGTTTATCGGTCATGTTTGGTTACTATTCGTGGTTTTGAGACCAGAGCAGATTTATTGCTACTCGGCATGGTGGATTTTGACATTATTCTGGGCATGGACTGGTTGTCGCCCAATTTTGCTATTCTTGATTGTCACGCCAAGACCGTGACGCTGGCTATGCCAGGTATTCCGCGTATTGAGTGGAGTGGTACTTTAGATGACACTCCCAGTAGAGTTATCTCTTTTCTTAAAGCTCAGCGTATGGTTGAGAAGGGGTGTGCCGCTCATTTAGCTTATGTAAGAGATGTCAGTGTTGATACCCCTTCTGTTAATTCAGTTCTAGTGGTACGGGATTATCCCGATGTGTTTCCAGCTGATCTTTCGGGCATGCCGCCCGATAGAGACATCGATTTTGGCATTTATCTGTTGCCGGGCACTCAGCCCATTTCCATTCCTCCGTATCGTATGGCTCCTCCTGAGTTGAAGGAGTTGAAGGATCAGTTACAGGAATTGCTTGGTAAGGGTTTTATTCGACCCGGTGTTTCACCGTGGGGTGCTCCTGTTTTGTTCGTGAAGAAGAACGATGGTTTTATGCGTATGTGTATTGATTATCGCCAGCCGAATAAGGTTACAGTGAAGAACCGTTATCCTTTGCCTCGTATTGATGATCTGTTTGACCAGCTTCAGGGCGCACAGGTGTTTTCTAAGATTGACTTGCGCTCAGGTTACCATCAGTTGAAGATTCGGGAGCCAGATATCCCGAAGACTGCCTTCAGGACTCGGTATGGTCATTACGAGTTCCTTATTATGTCATTTAGGCTGACCAATGCCCCAGCAGCTTTCATGCATCTGATGCACAGCGTGTTCAGGCCATATCTTGACTCATTCGTTATTGTTTTTATTGATGATGTTCTGGTGTATTTCTGGAGTCGGGAAGATCACGAGCAGCACCTGAGGACCGTGCTTCAGACTTTGAGGGAGAAGAAGTTATATGCAAAGTTCTCAAAATGTGAGTTTTGGCTGAGTTCTGTGGCATTCTTAGGCCATGTGATTTCGAGTGAGGGTATTCGGGTGGATCCGAGGAAGATAGAGGCCGTGCAGAGTTGGCCCAGGCCGTCCTCAACTACAGAGATTCGCAGTTTTCTTGGTTTGGCGGGCTACTACCGTCGCTTCGTGGAGGGGTTTTCATCGATTGCTGCCCCTATGACTAGACTGACCCAGAAGGGTGCCTTATTTCAGTGGACAAAGGAGTGTGAGGCGAGCTTTCAGAAGCTCAAGACAGCTTTGACTACAACCCCAATCTTGATGTTGCCTACCGGTTCGAGTTCTTATACTGTCTAGTGTTGANTCCGCGTAGCTCTTCTGTCTGGACTGGGCTGTACGGAGTCTATCCTGGATCGTCTTAACCTTCTCCAATGCGTCCTGAACCAACTCTGTGCCCAATAGCCTGGCCTCACCCGGCTCAAACCAACCCACTGGAGATTTACACCTCCTACCATATAAAGCCTCATACGGCGCCATCTGAATGCTGGACTGATAACTGTTGTTGTAAGCAAACTCCGCCAATGGCAAGAAATGATCCCAAGACCCTCCAAACTCAATCACACACGCACGGAGCATATCCTCAAGAATCTGAATGGTGCGCTCGGACTGTCCGTCCGTCTGGGGTTGAAATGCTGTGCTCAACTCCACCCGAGTGCCTAACTCCTGCTGCACGGCTCTCCAGAACCGCGATGTAAACTGGGTACCTCTGTCTGAAATAATAGAAACTGGAATACCATGCAGACGGACAATCTCCCGGATATAAATCTCCGCCAACGCTCCGATGAATAAGTGGTACACACAGGAATGAAATGAGCGGACTTGGTCAGCCGATCCACAATGACCCAAATGGCATCAAACTTCTTCAAGGTCCGTGGGAGTCCCGATACAAAGTCCACGGTGATGCGCTCCCACTTCCACTCCAGAATCTCTATCTGCTGAAGCAACCCACCCGGGCGCTGGTGCTCATACTTCACCTGCTGGCAGTTGAGGCATCTAGACACAGAACCAACTATATCTTTCTTCATCTGCCTCCACCAGTAGTGCTGCCTCAAGTCTTGATATATCTTCGCGGCACCCGGATGGATGGAATACCGCGAACTATGGGCCTCTGCTAGAATCAACTCTCGAAGACCATCAACATTGGGCACACAAATCTGGCCCTGCATCCTCAATACTCCGTCATCCCCAATGGTCACATCTCTGGCATCTCCACGCTGAACCTTGTCCTGAAGGACAAACAAATGAGGGTCATCATACTGCCGCTCCCTGATACGATCAAATAAGGAGGACCGGGAAACCACACAAGCTAGAACCCGACTGGGCTCCGAAAGATCCAATCTCACAAACTGGCTGGCAAAGGCCTGAACATCCATCGCCATAGGCCTCTCTGAAACTTCCGCATTTCTTTTGAGTTGTATAGGCTGAGCGGCCTTATATGCAGTTATTATTATAATATGTTTAGCTTTATTCCACCATTTCGCAAGTCAAGTTGTTATTTCCGCATTGATAGGCTTACCTAGTTGTAGGAACTAGGTGCCATCACGACATGTTCATGGAGGGTGGACTGGGGTCGTGACATAAACCTGTGCAGTTATATAATATACAACGGAAAATAAACAGGAAATAAGCAGTTTAAAAGGGAGGGGGAACATGCTTCGGGGAACATATCGATCTAGCAGAAACTAAATAGAAATCTGAAAGGACAGTACAGTATCTACAACAATACAATAATACTACTGTTGCGGCGCGCAACTCGATCCCTTATCATTAAACACTGTTGCAGCGTGCAACCCGATCCAATATAATATTTGTTGCGGCGTGCAACCCGATCCATCATATCATTGTTGAGGCGTGCAACCCGATCCATATAATATAATATTGCAGCGTACAACCCGATCCATATATAATAATAATCATAATAACCGTCCCGGCAAAGGAACTCAACAGTACAAGTATATACGTCCCGGCAAGGGAGAATCAGCTATAACCAATCTTAACTCAACTCCTACTCGTCTCAGTTATCACCATTACTCAATTATAAGTAGATTCCACGAAAATAAACTGTCTTTGCTCAACATCAAGGATTTAGCCACTATTGCAACCATAGTATCATTCAAGAATACAACAAGTATCAATTAAAGACTCACGGTCATACTCGACACCAACGTATAGATACTCGTCACCACGCCTATACGTCGTACTCAACAAGAAGCAAATAGCAAATAGGACTCAACTCCTAATCCCTCAAGCTAAGGTTAGACCGAACACTTACCTCGATGCCTCGAACACAACTCGAGTTTCAATTATAGCTTTACCCCTTGATTCCACCGCCAATTCGCTCGTATCTAGCCACAAGTTACTTAATTACAATAATAAACGCTAAATGAATCAATTTGAATGCATAAAAATGAATTTCCCAAAGTTTTTCCCAAAAGTCAAAAATCGCCCCGGGCCCACACGGTCAAAACCCGAGGTTCGAACCAAAACCCGATTACCCATTCCCCCACGAACCCAAATATATAATTTGTTTTGAAATCGGACCTAAAATCGAGGTCCAAATCCCCATTTTTTTTGAAAAACCTAGGTTCTACCCAAAACACCCAATTTCCCCATGAACATCTTTGATTTTAAGTTAAAATCATGTTAATAGATGTTAAGGAGTGAAGAAAATGAGTTAGAAATCACTTACCAACGTTTTGGAGAATAAAGGTTGTTGGAAAAATCGCCTCTTATGTTTTTGGGGTTTTGAAAAATGAAAAATAACTGAAAATCCCGTCTATATATATACCTCTCAGAACCCCTGTGCGGACCGCACAAAACGGACCGCGGCTGCACAGCCCTTTCCTGAGAGTATACAGTCCCGGAACCCCTGTGCGGATCGCACAAAACGGACCGCGGCCGCACAGCCCTTCCTGTGACCCTGTGCGGACCGCACAAAGTCGACTGCGGCCGCACAGCCCTCCACCGCGCACCGCATAAAGTCGATTGCGGACCGCACTGACCCCTCCGCGGTCGCACACGATTTCTCCCGGACCGCACTAGCGGGTTCAGAGAGCTGAAATTGCTCTGAACCTGCAATATCTGAGTTTCTAAGCCTAAGACCTCCCGGGACCTACCCGAAACTCACCCGAGCCCTCGGAACTCCAAACCAAGTATATACATAACCTCAAAAACATCCTACGGACTTATTCGTGTAATCAAATCATCAATTTAACATCATGAACATCAAATTAAACCTCAAGATCAATGAAATTCCTCAAAACTCCTTTAAAGATCAAATTTCCCAATTAAGGTCTGAATCACGTCAAACGGACTCCGTTTCTTACCAAACTTCACACAGTTATCTTAAATCATATATATGACCTGTACTGGGCGCCGAAACCAAAATACGGGCCCAATACCATCATGTTCTAAGCAAATTTAATTTCAAATTTCTTTAAACATTTTTAGAAAACAATTTTCTTTAAAAATTTATTTCTCGGGCTTGGGACCTCGGAATTCAATTCCGGGCATATGCCCAAGTCCCATATTTTCTTACGGACCCTCCGGGACCGTCGAATCACGTGTCCGGGTTCGTTTACCCAAAACGATGACCGAAGTCAAATTAACTCATTTTATAACCAAAATTTACCATCTTTCACAGATTATCATATTTAAGCTTTCCGGCTACGCGCCCGGACTGCGCACGCAAATCGAGGCGATGATAAATGGGGTTTTTTAAGGCCCCGAAAATACAGAATTCAATTTAAAGCAAGAAGGTCATCACATCTTCCCCATGATTCAATGGTTAATGTCATCTTTACGGCAACCTCTATGTGATAGTATAAATAGAGGCATGAGATATAATACGTGAAATACTAATTTAATACTTAATAAAATAAGAAAGCTCTCTTTCCCTTTATTTTCTTGTTTCACGATGTTACTTTAAGCTTAATTTCTTAACAGATTCAACTTAATAAAAGAAGGGACCCTACGGCTGTTTTTTTTGCTAGTCAAGATGCATAATAATATCGTTTATTTTCCAGTGATTACTATTTTTCTTTTTACATATAAAAAACAAGAGCTAGGAGAAGATTGAAATGGCATTCAAATAAATGAGTTTGACTATTAAATTCTTCCTGTAGTAACCAAAGAAGTGCTACATCAACCTTCTTCGGTGTATGACCTCCAAGAAATCATCGTTAAATTAAGTTGGTTGTTGTTTACTATCAACCTTTTTTGGCATCTGCCTCCAGGAAATCACCAATATTTTACTTTCTTTTGGAACCGATTTTTTATATTATATTATTAAAATATATATTTTTTATAACAAGACTTTACCATAATAAGTATAAAAATTTCAGACATACAACGTCATTATAAAGGGGTTTGACTGTAGCACATTCAGTAACAACTCGTTCGTGTCCTTTCACGTAAGAACTCTTGTAGTAAGTTAGCTAGTGATGATAGACTATAATTGCATATTTTAGTCGCTTATTACACTCGAATTTACTGCACTGAGTTTGCGCTTTAATCGCTAGTGTTTTGCACTAATTGTGTGTTTTATGCCTTGTAGGTGTGATTCCGAGCTATATAGATGTTATGGAATAAATTTAAGTGATTTGGAGCTTTGAAGTTTGAGTAAAAGCTCAAGGAATTAAGCCGGGATCGTGTTCGGGGGTCAAATTTGATAATTAAGTACGAACGAAGACTAGAGGGGGGCATATTTTGGACACAAATTAGACCTAAGGAGGCAGGAGACACTACTTTAGGGTTAGACAACACCCTTGGAGGCAAGAACACATTGGGAGCAAGGCGGAGAATTCTTCTACGAGTTTTTTCCTTCCTCTTCCTATTTTTCATTGTTGGTTATGACTTTTAGTATTGTAGTTTTACATACTATTATGAATAGCTAATTTGTTATCTAGAGTTTTGATAGAACCTTTTGTAGGATAAATTCTTGTTATGTTTTTATATAATTGAGCCATAGCTTTTCTCTATTTGTTCAACTACGTTTATATTCTGGTTGATTGAAGAACTCTCAATTAGCTGTGCCTATTTAGTATGCATAACTCGGGAGAGAGTGCATATTTAGGTAATTGTTGAACAACACCACTCCCAAAGTATACGAGGGATTAATAACCGAGGGTTTAAAGGTGGGATTAGGGATAACGAAGCCTTGGGTGCGATCTGAAGTGAGATGTATTAAAAGCCAGCTAGCGTAGCTCGGGAGAGTGCGTCTAGTAAATTGTCGTAATTACTCGGGAGAGATTTACGGTAATAAGAGTGCTCATGATCGGTAGAGAATACTTAGGCGAAATTATAGAAGACATAGCGGGAAGGATTCCGACAATTGGGGAAATCATAACTCTAGACCTCCTTAATCTTTTTTCTAACCCTCATTATCGTTAGTTGTTAATTTACTATTTTAATTTATTAGTTAATTAGTTAAACACAAGAATCTTAATATCTATAAGTTAGGAATTGTTCAAGCTTGTCTTCTTGGTGATAGTGAACAGCTGTAGCTAAACCTTAGTTCTCTGTGGGATTCGACTCCGGACTTGTAAACCAGATTATATTTGCAGCGACCGCTTAGTCCTTTTTATAAGGCATAGTTGGGCGTGATCAAATTTTGGCGCCGTTGCCGGGGAATTAATGGTGTAGTTGTAGCTGTATATATTGCTAGGGTTCAAGTTTGAACTTTTATTTTGTTTTGTTTTTTCTTGGTATTTTTTTTATAACTGTTGATTTGAGAAACATGACATCTTGGAATTATGGGAATTTAGGTGTAGATAATTCTACTATTGTCTCCATACATATTGTAAAGGAAACCACCCGTGGAAAAATTTTCAAAACGTTCATGAGAGCGAGTTATGTGCACCAACTCAATCTTATTTGTGGAATGTGTGTGATGTGTGTGGTGGTAAAAATGGTCACCTTCATGGTTGTGCTTATATTTCTTATTTTCCTCCAACCCCTTACTACGATGGTTCCACCTTTTCTTGTGAAGTTAATAGGAACAAAGAACCTGGGAATGCGGACCTGAAGGAGATCAAGGATATGCTAAAGTGTCTTCTGGAACAAAACAATGAGAAACAATTGCACATAGAAAGGCAAGAGGCAACTATTCGCAAGTTGGAGGCTCAATTGAGTCAAGTGGTTGGAGCTTTTAATGCTCAACAATCCAATATTGATGATAGTAGCCAAGAAGAGCATGAATTTGAGGTATTAATTGGGGAGGTCAAAGCAGAACATCAACAACCTAGCCAACTAGAATTTGAAGATGTCAATATTGAAGAAGTGAGACTAGAGTCAGCCAAGGACATTGAGGATACAAATTTTGTTGACTCTAGTATCATTGATGTTGAGGATGCTGAAAGTCCTGAAGTTCATATGTGTGAGCGCATTGGTCCTCACTCCAAACATTTTTCTACATTGTGCTTGGATGACGATATGAAAATAGAGTCATCCGAGCCGATTGAGAAGTCAAGGAATGAAGAACAAGGTGCCTATATTCTGGAATTTTTCTTACCAGAAAGACAAGACTACATACCTCATCTAAAAGCCAAGAAGTGTAGAATAGTACAATGGTTGCTTGGACCAATTAGATTTGTTCCTCCACCCCTGGAGCATAGCCGAAAACTTGATGCAAATTGGGGGTTCAATTCATAAGCTCGAGGTGGAGGCAAAAAGTGATTCGCGTCGTGCCGCGACGTTAAATCAAGCGCTTGTTGGGAGGCAACCCAGCTTTATTGCTTTCTTTTATTTATTTTTTCTTTTTATTTTTTTTAATTGTATTATTTTTGTAGTGTCAATTTTTTTATATTCTAGGAGCATGAAAAGCAAAGGTATTGGAAGGATGCATCAGCAAACCAAATGGTTGGAACTAAGTGTAAGGTACCCACACGAAGGACCAAGCTTGGGAGAAGTCTGAGTACCCCATGAACTGCTAGTGCTTCGGCCTTTGGCCTACCAGGGAGTTTCTTTTACCCTCTTGTATGTATGGGTGTGCATTGGGGACAATGCACAATTTTAAGTGTGGGGTGAAGAGATTGTCTGGGTGATTTTTCATGCTACTCACCGCCATCGCCGAGCCAATCGACCAGCTATATGAAAGGCTCAAAGCTGCTGGGTACGTCACCCCAATCCCTGCCATAACTCCAGATAATCCTTCCCAGTGGGTCAATCCAAATAAAACCTGTGCATACCATTCCGGCATGAAAGGGCATACCATTGATGAGTGCCGATCTCTGAAAGACAAAATCCAAGCTCTAATTGACAACAAAATCATCGTGGCCAAGGAACCTGCTCCTAACGTTCACAACAATCCCTTGCCTGATCATAAGGGTGGTGGTGTGCATATGATCGAAGTAGAAGATGATTGGGACCCCAAGGGGTCAATTGGATTAATTGTCGAAGGTGACGAGCCCAAGAAACCAGCCGTCACACTGAATCCAATTGTGGTCCAGATCTAGCCCTCCGGGAATGCTGAGGTAAACATGTTCATGCCTCTCGAGCTTGAAACACCGTCATCCAAAAGGACCACAGAGCCAATTGAGGTGGAGTTTGGGTCTCCGAAAGTACCATTCGAAGTTGTTGTATTGCCACCCAAAACGAGAGTGCCCATTCCTGTAGCGATGTCAGCCGTAACGTCGTTCTATACACAGGCCATACCTTGGGATTACACCGCCGAAGCAAGAAGGAAGGGAAAGACTAGGTCCGGAGAAGCAATTGCAGCACAGGGTATGACCAGGACCGGTAGGGTTTATACTCCGGAACATTTGGTTGAATCAAGTAAGCAGGCCTCTGGACGGCCTATTGAAAATGGGCCCAATTATCTCTGGCGGAAGATACAGGCAAAAGAATACTCAGTTGTCGACCAATTAAACAAAACACCAGCGCAGATCTTCATCCTAGCTCTACTGCAGAGCTCCGAGACACACAAGAACGCTCTGATGAAGATACTAAGCGAGGCATATGTACCCAGCAACATAATTGGAGGAGAGATGGCAAACATGGTCGGGCAGATATTGGAGAGTCATAAGATCACTTTCCACGAGGATGAGTTGCCCCCTGAAGGTTTAGGCCACAACAAAGCGTTGCACATCACGGTGCAACGCGAGGACTATTTCATTACCAGGACTTTGATTGACGGAGGGTCCAGCCTCAACATTTGTCCATTGGTGACCCTCAGAACATTGGGGAAGAGTCTACATGAAATCAAGGATGGGGCTATCAACGTCAAAGCTTTCGATGGTTCCCAAAGGTCCACTATTGGGGAAATCAGTTTATGTTTACAAATGGGGCCAACTTGGTTCGATGTTGATTTTCAAGTAATAGACATCCCAGCATCCTACAACTTGCTACTAGGACGACCTTGGATCCATGCCGCTGGAGCCGTAGCATCAACCCTGCACCAAGCAGTGAAGTTCGAATGGAATCACCAAGAGGTGATTATTCATGGCGACGGGAGTAACCCCATATACAGTCGTCAAACCATCCCAGCGATTGAAGGAAGAAGGAAACTAGGAGGAGAAACCTACCACCAGATCGAGCGAGTCAACGCCGTGGACAAAGATAAGTGGTGGGATAACAAGATAGAGAGTATACTAAACTGGAGCGGGTATGAACCTGGCAAGGGGCTCGGCAAGAACCTCCAGGGAATCACCAAGCCTATCAAACTGAAGAAGCACGACACCACTTTTGGGTTAGGGTATGGATATACTTGGCAAAAGTTCAGGAANATAACTGTTGATTTGAGAAACATGACATCTTGGAATTATGGGAATTTAGGTGTAGATAATTCTACTATTGTCTCCATACATATTGTAAAGGAAACCACCCGTGGAAAAATTTTCAAAACGTTCAAAAGAGCGAGTTATGTGCACCAACTCAATCTTATTTGTGGAATGTGTGTGATGTGTGTGGTGGTAAAAATGGTCACCTTCATGGTTGTGCTTATATTTCTTATTTTCCCCCAACCCCTTACTACGATGGTTCCACCTTTTCTTGTGAAGTTAATAGGAACAAAGAACCTGGGAATGCGGACCTGAAGGAGATCAAGGATATGCTAAAGTGTCTTCTGGAACAAAACAATGAGAAACAATTGCACATAGAAAGGCAAGAGGCAACTATTCGCAAGTTGGAGGCTCAATTGAGTCAAGTGGTTGGAGCTTTTAATGCTCAACAATCCAATATTGATGATAGTAGCCAAGAAGAGCATGAATTTGAGGTATTAATTGGGGAGGTCAAAGCAGAACATCAACAACCTAGCCAACTAGAATTTGAAGATGTCAATGTTGAAGAAGTGAGACTAGAGTCAGCCAAGGACATTGAGGATACAAATTTTGTTGACTCTAGTATCATTGATGTTGAGGATGCTGAAAGTCCTGAAGTTCATGTGTGTGAGCGCATTGGTCCTCACTCCAAACATTTTTCTACATTGTGCTTGGATGACGATATGAAAATAGAGTCATCCGAGCCGATTGAGAAGTCAAGGAATGAAGAACAAGGTGCCTATATTCTGGAATTTTTCTTACCAGAAAGACAAGACTACATACCTCATCTAAAAGGAAAGAAGTGTAGAATAGTACAATGGTTGCTTGGACCAATTAGATTTGTTCCTCCACCCCTGGAGCATAGCCGAAAACTTGATGCCAAATTGGGGGTTCAATTCATAAACTCGAGGTGGAGGCAAAAAGTGATTCGCGTCGTGCCGCGACGTTAAATCAAGCGCTTGTTTTGAGGCAACCCAGCTTTATTGCTTTCTTTTATTTTTTATTTTGTTTTTTTAATTGTATTATTTTTGTAGTGTCAATTTTTTATTTTCTAGGAGCATGGAAAGCAAAGGTATTGGAAGGATGCATCAGCAAACCAAATGGTTGGAACTAAGTGTGAGGTACCCACACGAAGGACCAAGCTTGGGAGAAGTCTGAGTACCCCATGAACTGCTAGTGCTTCGACCTTTGGCCTACCAGGGAGTTTCTTTTACCCTCTTGTATGTATGGGTGTGCATTGGGGACAATGCACAATTTTAAGTGTGGGGTGAGGAGATTGTCTGGGTGATTTTTCATGCTACTTTAGCTGTGTTTTTTATTTTATTTTAAAGATTGGACTTTTCCTGATGACGGATCTTCTAGACAGTTTTCTTGAGGGAAGTAAGTCTAAAAAAATACCAAAAAGATTTTTTGTTTTGTTAGGTAGTGTAGCAATTACCCCTTGGTTTTTCTTTAAACCACGGTTCTTTTCCAAGGGTTTTGTTTGAACCGGGTGTAGTTAGTTTTTTTTTTGGGAATAGGAGCCATTGTGTTTTGTTTTGAAATGAAGCAATATCTCTTGACTTTGTTATGCCTTGAGAATAGTGAGTACTTTGGCTGTGACGCTTAGGCTCAGTTTTTGACTCTTGTATAAGTACCTTAAATTGTATGATCTTAAATTTGCTTAACTGCTCTGACTAGGGTGTCTTGACGAAGGAAGTAAAAGCTAGCAACTCAACTAAAACCCTTGGCACTTTGCAAATAAACAACAAATAAGACATATTTCACGCTTTATGCCAATATTAGAATAACTACATTATGAAGAAGACAAATTTAACTCCAGAATCCAAAACATTAGATCACCATAAGTCAAAATCCTTATTAGACAAAAAGAAATAGACAATATTAGGTTAAAAACTGTTTTGAATTTCAAAACTTATAACCATTATGGGAGAAAAATCAGCTGACATCAATGCAAAAATGAGTAAAATAAATGACTTATAATTATTATGTAAGATTACTAAGCTCAATATAAAGATCATGGAAAAATGAAGCCACCAATTGCAGTGTCTTTTTGCTTTTGGTTGGATATGACTGAAGTTTTCAAAGCACAATTTCGTGTGATTATTTGGTCCTATATTGTTGGAAGTTCTTCCATATTTGGATACCCTTTTTGTTTAAATTTTTTTCATTTGATAGAGTCAGTTCATAATATTTATTTTCTAGCTTTTAAGGGCATAGACTTTTGTTATAATTATTATTTTTTGTGGGTGGGGCTGGGGATTCCTATGAAAAGGTAATTAAAATAGTCATTTGCTTGTCGTTTATTTGAAGGAATTAGGTACAAGACATTAGCATATTGACATGCTACAATTGAAAAATGAGTCATTGCATGTTGGAGCGTTCTCCTCTGTGCTCATTTACTCTGCTCAATATCTAGACTTAAGTTTCTAATTTAACTATCACCTTGTAGTAGTGGTTTGAACTTTGAAATGGATGTATTTATGATTTATCAAAAGATTTAAAAAGAAGAAAAAAAGAAAAGAATGAAAAGCGACAGTGGGGGGTGTAAATATGTAATATCAAGTAGTTTCTTGAGACCAAAGAATGATAAAGATGTGTTAGATTAAGTTATTTTAAGTTCATTTTCTTACCAAATTAACTTAAGTAAGCCAAACTTTAGTACCGTTAGCTTTAGGCATTTAACATTTGTAGTTGCATTGATTTGACACTTAAATAAACATAGTTGCCGTGAAATCAATTTAATACCCCGTTTACTTTATGTTATTTGTCTTACAAGATTTTTATGCATCCTATAAGAAAGATATTCAATAATCTTAATTATAAATATATATTTTTAAATTACGTTTTATCTCTCTTTTAATTTTTCATTTAATTAATACTCAACTAAATGGAACAGTCATGGTAAAATTTTAAAAATGTAATAAATATAATGATCTTTTATTTTTGTAAAACGTCAAATATTTTAATTTATTTTGACTAAAATGATCAATAATAGAATCAGAGTAAGTATCTTTTTCTCAATCTAAAACGAGCTCTAATCAAATTAACTGTTCGGTAGATGAAGGTATAGTAGTAACTTGACTTTTGTAGAACTTTTGGTGTACGTTTGAAATCAAGACAACTAACTTGCTAGTAGCAGTGTATCCCCATTTTGTTTGTTAATCTTATAGCAGTAGTTGTACTCGCGCGATGCACGATCAATATTAAAAAATATTAATTAAATTAAATCGTGATCGGGCTTGTTTGAATATATTTTATCGTATTGCTTTAATAAATTTCAATTGTCATCTTATTTGTCAATATGTTATACTCAATAATAAAATCTCTATTAAATTAAAGGGACTTATATAGTCATTGAATAACTTTTTTATTCTATATTTTTCTTTATTCTATTATCCAATATTTAGTATTTTTACATTATTAACAGAAATTTTTATTAACATATTAATTTATTTAATATTTTGTCTGCTCGCTTTCTTTATGTAACATAAGAGAAGATATATATTTTATTAATCTTGAAATAATTTTTATTTTAAATTTATTCTGTTGTTATCAATAATATTATCTGAATTTTAATGAATAAAATCTCTATTAAATTAAAGGGACTTATATAGTCATCGAATAACCTTTTTGTTATGTATTTTTCTTTATTATATTATCCAATATTTAATATAATTGCATTGTTAATAGAAATTTTTATTAACATATTACTTTATTTAATATTTTTGTCTATTTTTTTTGTAATACAATAGAAAATATACGTTTTATTACTCTTGAAATATTTTATATTTTATATTTTATTCTATTATTCGCAATAATATTTTTTGAATAAATAAACTTTTTATTTTTGAAAAGAAAAACAAAAATTATTACAAAAATAAAGAAATTTTGAATTTGCAGTTTTTTATTTTTTGTAATTTTAGTTTTCTATTTTAAAAGAATTTTAAAACTCCAACTTGAAACTACTCTCCAATTTAAATGGATGTTTCTTTTTTAATTTTTGTTTTTTATTAAGAAATATTTTATTTTATTATTTTATAGATATTTAAATTTAAAAATAATAATCAATAACTAATTATTAACTACTTATGCCATGTAGCTTTTTTTAGGCTGCCACGTAGCTTAAGTAGAAGACTTTTTCCTCTCCTTTTAATATATAAATATAGGTTTCTCCTTTTCTTTTTCTTTTTCTTTTTGCCTTTTTTAAACTTTTACAAGAAGAGAGGGACCTACAACTTTAGCTTGTTTGAGTCAAGAGATTATAACAAGAATCGGATTCGGAGAAATACTTTCTTTTCACCTTTTTAATAGATAGATTAATTTTAAAGCGAATGAAAAGAAAAAATAAAACAAAAATATTTTTCATATTTTCTTTGGGTAAGTGATCGGCACAGACAAACTAATGTGGATATTTTTAATCGTATGTCTGTAATTTGAATTCTCACCAAATTATGATGGTCACGTGTGGATTCAAGCATCAATTGTATCAAATCTCAAAATGTTCTACCTAATTCCATCCATTCAAGTGACCAAGTGGTTCTACTATTTTAGTACAAAAATCATATCCCTCACTAATCATATTCCTTGAATTTCACATGTTATAGTATCAAAGTTTGAATAATTATGGTAGAAATTTGACCAAATTATTCTAGATCCTCAAGTTTGCCATGGCATTTTTGAATAGTCTTACTAAAATTCCCACGTATATATAAAAATATATATTTTGGCATGAATTACTTAAGTAGTATAATAATTATTGGGTAAATCAAAATATGTGAAGCCTAAAATTATTTTGATGAAGAAAATGCATTTCAATCCAATTTAACTATGAAGATTCGGATGTTAAAAGATTACAATATCTCGGACTTTTGGAGTTAACGATCCGACCGGTCATTTTGAGCATTTACACTTTGCTCGGTAGTTTGAGGGCACGAGTATCTCCACATGATGTATTATGACTTGTGTGAATCATCGATTTTGGTTTTCAGGTTATTCGGAATCGATTTGGAAGAATGAATTTCATTGTTGAAGCTTTAAGTTGGAAGAGTTGACCAAGTTTGACTTTTGTGAATTTGACCCCGGAACGGAGTTTTGATAGTTCCGTTAGGTCCGAATGGTAATTTTGGACTCGGGCATATGCCCGAATTTGAAATTGGATATTTCTAGAAGGATTCGACACTAATTGGCGAAAGTTGGAAATTTGAAGGCTTGGAAAGTTCATAAGCTTGACCGGAAGTTGACTTTGAGGATATCGGATTCGGATTGTTGTTCCAGGAATTGGACTAGCTTCGTTATGTCATTTGGGACTTGAGTGCAAAATTTGGGTTCATTCCGAGTTGATTTGATATGTTTCGACGCGAGTTTTTGGAAGTCGAAAGTTCATTAAGTTTGATTTGAGGTGTGATTCGTCATTTCGATGTTGTTATGCGTGATTTGAGGCCTCGAGTAGGTCTGTGTTATGTTATGGTACTTGTTGGTATGTTTGGACGGGGTCCCGAGGGTCTCAAGTGAGTTTCGGATAGGTTTGGGTTGTGTTGCGTTCGTTTTTTTATGTTTCGACGTCGTTTCTTCAAGCATAAATGGTACCACATTAAGCAAATGAGCTCCAATTTCTGTGTTTTATTGAAGTATTAGATCCGTATCGTAAGTACGGTATCATATAAAAAAAAATCGTCGAATTTGGACATCATATGAGGAGTTTATAGTCATTTTACTAAGAATTGAGTTGCCAGATTTTTTAGATTAATTACGAAATAGCAACTGACTTCGTATTTAAAAATCTGCACTATTTTCAAATATCGAAACCAACATATCTCCTTCATTATAAGGCCAAATGGAATGATTCAAAAGTCTTAATTGACTTAAATTTCACAAGGAATCCATTGGAGGCATCAAAAGTGGGTTACGGGATTGTTTGGCACACGAAACGAGGCAGAACAACTGGGCAAAAATATTTAATATCGAGGGTTTGTTCATTTGGTTATAGTTTGAGTTGGGGAGCTCGGATTTGTGAAATTTTTGAAGCCATTTTCACCATATGAATTGGGGTAAGTGTTCTCTACACGGTTTTCGTTATATCTCATGCATCTATCTTCGTTTTTGAGAATTAGGTTGTGAATTTTAAAGAAAAAATTGGAGGTTTTGTCCAAAGTTTCATAGAGTGCATTTTTGAGTCTTGAACATCGATTCAGAGTCGGATTTGGGTGAAACTAGTATGGTTGGACTCGTAATTGAATGGGTTGTCGGATTTTGTGAGTTTTGTCGGGTTCCGGCAGCGGGCCCGGGTTTGACTTTTTGGTCGATTTTGGGATTTTGATTAAATATTCGATCTTTATTGATTGTGTTTGTTTCCTTTGGCATTATTTGATATATGTGAGTTGCTTTTGGCTAGTTTCGAGCCGTTCGGAGGTCGGTACGCGTGTGATGGCATATTTGGAGCATCGTTTGGCTTGCTCGGTATTGGATTTGGCTTGTTCGAGGTAAGTAACACTTCTAAACTTGGTGCTGAGGGTATGAACCCTGAATATACGTATTATGTGTTCGGTGTTGAGGTGACGCACATGCTAGGTGACAGGCGTGTGGGCGTGCACCGTGTGAATTGTGACTCCACTATTTCCGTGGTACTGTGTAGTTTCCTAATCTTATCTGCAACCATGAAATCTCTACGTACTAGAGCTATTGAGCGGAGATCCATGTTAGAAACCATGTCTAGGCTACATGCTTATTCTGTTGGGACCCACTGAGGTCATTTCTGTTATTGAGTTATTTTCTTACATTGCAATTACGTACTCAGTCGTACTCATTCATATGCATATCATATCTAAATCTCTGTTACCATTTATTGATACATCACATCACTATTTTTGGCCTGATTTTTCATGACATTGTGAGCCCGAGAGACAAGAGAGATTGATGACTGAGTGAGGCCGAGGGCCTGATTGTGAGGATTTTGATGGGATCGGGCTGCACGCCGCAACAAGTATTATTGATTTATGATGGGAGCGAGCTGCACGCCGCACCAGATGTTATTGATTTATGCCATGATTGGCTTATTATAGCGCTTGGGCTGAAGGAGCCCCTCCGGAGTCTATACACACCCCTAGCGAGCGCAGGTACCTACTGAGTGCGAGTGCCGAATGATTGGGAGGATTGAGTGACTGTGAGGACTGAGTAGCTGTGAGGACTGAGTGACTGTGAGGATTGAGTGATTGGGAGTACTGAGTGCATTGATACACCGAGAGTATGTATATGGTTTTATCACTGCATTGTATTACAGTTGGCATGCATATATTGACATGTAGGCATAGAGATGTATTTTTCTCATGCCATTTGTTAATGAAACATCTTATATGTTGTTGAAAAATTTTGGGAAAAATCACAGTTTTACAATCCTACTCATATTTTGGTGATTTCGGTATAAGAATTGGATTTTCACTGATATACTTGAAAAGCATGCCTATTTTTCCGGAACCGTGAACGAGTTGAGCATCGTATATCTGAGTATGTTTCTTGTACCATTATTATTATTATTATTATTTTGTTACGAACTGTTGTTGGCTATTGGTGTTGGACTCTGACCTCTGTCCTAGCTTGTCACTACTTTCAACCTAACATTAGATTTGTTACTTATTGAGTACATGGGGTCGGTTGTACTCATGCTACACTTCTGCACCTTGCGTGCAGATTTAGATGCTGACGTTGTTGTGTATAACGAGAGCTCTCATTGAAGGCGTACCTGCATTTCGGTTATAGCTGCCTCTTGTTCATGGTAGCTCTAGACTTATGAAAAATCTGTTTATGTATAATTCGGACAGATGATGTATTTATTTTACACTAGCTTTGTAAACTCTAAATCTTAGAAGCTCATGATTTGTACTACCCGTCCTTGGAAAATTCTTGTATAAAAGCAATTGTATTATCTCTTCTTTTCTTGATAAATCTCATTAACTTGAATAGTTGTTAATTGACTTACCTAACAGATTGACTTATATGCCATCACGATTAGTTAGATTTTGGGTCGTGACACGAAGCTTATGTGATAGGTTCATTGTCTTTCTCGGTTGAGGTGGAAGGTTCAAAACCTATTAGTAACATAACATTCCCCTTCCCTTTCCCCCTCCCCTAATATAATAATTTTTAAAGTGCTTGATTAATAAAGGAAAACCTTTATTATTCCATTCATTACATTTTATATGATACTATTACTACTTGGTGAGTATTATAACTCTTGTGACTTACAGTATTTTTTAAATAGTTTTAAATTAGTAAACTTATTTCAAAATATTTAAAAATTTATGTCTGGACTCACACCAAAAATTAAGTAGCATGACTCTCGTACTCTAAATCTCCTACTTCAATTGTTTTCTCTGAAATACAAGAATCTTTTCTTTTTGTGCTAATGTGATACAAGAGTCAAGACCATTCAAAAGAAGGAAAAAACAAGGAAAATATCATATGTATAAGTGAGAGGGAATGATTCATACTACTGCTTCCATGTGACTTCCAATAATGTATAATTCACAAGTTTGAATATCTCTGGACTAGAATGTTCATTTTCTACTTTTCACTTCTAAAATTTTAAGAATCTATTAAACTACAACGACTAAATTAATTAATTAAATATATACCAACGTATTGTTTTATTATTCCAATCCCATGAATCTTCATAATTTAATATCCAGCACAATAATATTCTACACACTATAAATAGGCATGCAGCTCAGTGAGAGTGTTTTGAATTATAACAGCATGGAGAATAACATAGTACACAAATTCTCTCGTTTGTTCCCTTCCTCTTTCTCTTCTTGTCAGTTCCGAAATCTATCCGATGTTGTTGAAAACTCTATTGTTATCTCCAAAACCTCCAACAATCATGTTCTTGGAGCTTCATCTAGAACCCAATCTTCAATCAAAACTCAAGAATCCAAATCAAACAAAAATCATTTGAAAGTTCCAAAATGTTATAATAAAACCCATAGACCCAATAAAGAGTCAAATGTTATGAAAAGTTCTTCATCAAATAGTGGCTGGTTTAGTAGTGAAGGTGGAGATGAATTTAGTGGCGAAACAGAAGATGCTTTTTTCAGTTTGTCTTCTGGTTATTTTTCCGACTCTTTTCGCCGTAAAACAGCTAGTAAAAGATACAATCAAAAGAGTTGGGAAATGAGTCGTTGCTCTTCTGAATTATCAACGAATTCTATTTCAACAGCAACGAGCGAAAAGAAGGTAAATCGACGAGTTGGGTCAAACTTGAGCGAGTCAAAATGGGTCAAATCAATAAACCGGCTTGAGTTTCCCACCTCGAAAACAGAACAAAACAGAGGGAAAATCAGACAGACAAGATCCGGCGGAAGAACACGCCGGAAAACCAGCCCGGTGGAGAAGTTTGATTATTACAGTGACTCGACTAGTGATAATACTCGTCGGAAAACTACCAAGTGTCGCCGGAAAACAGGGAGGAACCACCGGAAAATCAAGAAGATGAGTATAATTAGCTCTGATAAAATTGGTCAGTTTTCAATTGTTATTGACGGGAGAAATGAAGAGAGCATTGCAGTGGAGAAGAATACAAGTGATCCATACAATGATTTCAGGACATCAATGGTGGAAATGATAGTAGAGAAACAAATCTTTGGAGTTGACGATCTTCAAAGGCTTTTGCATTGTTTTCTATCACTGAATTCACCATCTTACCATAAGATTATTTTTGACGTTTTCTCAGAGATTTGTGAAACTTTATTCACTAACTGGTAGTACTTAGTATTAAGTTAGGTTTAGTTTGAATAATATTTCTAGGTTATGATAACTTGTTGTAAGAACTAATTATGCTACTGCTAATTACCAGATGCTATGTATCCATCTTTATTTTATCCTATATATAGTATCAGATTACCTGCTTTTGCGTAAATGCTTGTATGTACATATGTACATTCTTTTTCCTTCCTTTTCTAACGTTGTTTTTGAAATTCTAGTAATGACTTTTTATTTTGTCTTTCTTTACTTTTTAGTTTCTTTGTGACACAAGTCTATACGATAACTGTTTCAAACTTTAGTTAATACTTTAAATAAAATTGAAATATTTTAATAAGATAAGAAAATGCTATTACATAAATTCCAGAAGAATAATAGGATGATAAAAGAATAAGTAATACGATTCCTAAAGTGTTTTTTTGACAATAAACTTCACAACAAGGCATTAGGTGGTATCATGTAGGTTTGTCGGTGCTACTCATATCTCCACCCATCATCGCCACCTTAACAAACTTGATAACGAAAGCACCACAGTCAGTACTAAATAAGCCTGAAGATTGAGTTAAGCAAAATCGTTTGTTAATAAGCTTTTTTTTTTATTAATACCAGTATATGTCTTTATAATTTTCTTTGGAAACTTATGACCAAAATCTAAACTAGTCTTTCTTCTTTTCCTGCACTACTATCATAATTGCTTCTAACCTTAAGTAATGAATTGAAACTGTCACGACCCAATTCCTACTATAAGTTGTGATGGTAACCAACGTCGCCGTTATGCATTAAAAGTCATGAATACATATGTATGAGTCAAAATTAGACCAGAGAAATTCGGCACGCGAAGACATAAGGCCAAGGTCGGACAGGCCAAGGTCGGACCGTCACCAGTAAAGCTGAGGTCGGACCGTCATCAATAAAGCCGAGGTCGGATAGTGATGAAACAACTAGTCTGCTTTGGAATCCTCAAAAGGAATATTCTACCGAATATTCCCTCTAATTGTACCTTTTCTTTTAATGTTTTTCTAGGAATACCCCTTATAAATAGGAAGGGAGGACTTCCCAAGAGAGAGGCGGGCTCTTTCCCTCTACCTCTCCCACTTTCTAGAAAATATGTAAACACATCTGTCAAAAGAGAGAAGAGGATCTGGGTCTTGTATTTTATCGATCATTCATCTTTATCAAATGAAAGAAGAGCCGACTCACCCAACATCGGGTGAATCTTCTCCTTTATCTATATTTTGTCGCCATTAAATGTTATTCAATGCATCTTTCTTTATGCTATTAAATCTGGCTATAATCATGCCCAATATTTATACTCGGCTATGTTTTTCTACTCGTATTATTCGTCTCGGATCTAGAGTTAATTATCTTTAACTAGGATTTACTCCTTCATCTTGATTGATTTGCTCAAAGGGTTTAGACAACTTTTGAGCCAAACAATTTGGCGCTGTCTGTGGGAATTTTCTAGTTAAAATTATAGTTCTCTCTAGATCTAAAATTCAATCCTAGCGAGTTCTTGTGTAGCTTCTACAGCACATACATTTACCAAAACTTTTGCTTGCTAATGACCAATAAAATCTTCATGCATCACATGTCAAAGCTTTCTGAAAAAAAATCCTATACCCAAACCCAAGCATAAAGTGAAGTCTATATTTCTCTCTCTGCCTTTTGTTGTTTGCAATAAGAAAGAAGCAGAATCTATGCTTTTGATCAAGTCCATGGCGGACAAGGAAAAAAGCACAAACAACTGGTTTATCCGCACTTTGTCACACAAAATTGATGGGAACCCGACTTCCTATTGGGGTTTCTCAGCTCTGAGGAAGTAAACAGAGTACTGACTTCTGGATTTCGTTTTGGGCATATATACATACACCCTTGTAGTTGCTAGGGCTGTTGTTCACACATTTTGCACTTCGATTTTTGTGTCCAAGCACGTCCGCTTGAACCTGTGCTCGATAAGATGGATTGTGAATTCTCTGTGCATGCATCAAACGAATAAGTTCATGCCATATGTCTTCTGCATAAGATTCCGGCGAATAATTATTCTTTATCAAGCATCTTTGATATGCCGACATGTGAATCTGAAAAGGGTTCTTCTTTAAGTTTAATAGAAACCATGTTTTCTTCTCACCCAATTACTACCCCTTCTATATTCAATTTGCTTCAAACTCCATCACCACCTGTACCTTTATCGGTTCCATCGCAAATAGTCAATAAGATTCCGTCGTCCGAGATTGTAAATACTCCTAATTCGTCCTCCATTTCTTCATCATCAACTGAAGCTGCTGCCAATGATGATCAACTACAGCCCGCCTCTCAAACAGTAGATGATGATGATCAACACAAGAATAAGAAACGGTGATGAATTTGGGAGAGGCTCGACTTTGCTTCAGCGTCACCCCTTCCTGCTAATTGTGCTTGCCCTCCAAGCATTTCTTTGCCCTAGATCAAACTGAGGTAACAAATGCTGTTATTTTGTTTCAACTAACTATTTCTCTAAGTGGAATAGAAGCAGGAGAAATCACCAAGGAAATGCGTCGTATTCTCCAATACAAGAAAAATTAAACAAACTGGGACTCCCCCAGGAAATACATCATATTCTCCAATGCAAGCAAAGTTAAGCAAACTGGGACTCAGGCTATGCGCCTTCGCCATTAAGTCAAGGCTATGCGCCTTCGCCAGTAAGTTCAACTACAGTTGAACCAAGACTCAGGCTATGCGCCTTCGTCATTAAATCAAGGCTATGCGCCTTCGCCAAGAAGTTCAACTACGGTTAAACCAAGACTCAGGCTATGCGCCTTCGCCATTAAATCAAGGCTATGCGCCTTCGCCAGTAAGTTCAACTACGGTTGAACCAAGACTCAGGCTATGCGCCTTCGCCATCAAATTACAAGGCTATGCGCCTTCGCCAAGAAGTTCAACTACGGTTGAACCAAGACTCAGGCTATGCGCCTTCGCCATTAAATCAAGGCTATGCGCCTTCGCCAGTAAGTTCAACTACGGTTGAACCAAGACTCAGGCTATGGGCCTTCGCCATTAAATCAAGGCTATGCGCATTCGCCAAGAAGTTCAACTACGATTGAAGCAAGACTCAGGCTATGCGCCTTCGCCATTAAATCAAGGCTATGCGCCTTCGCCAGTAAGTTCAACTACGGTTGAACCAAGACTCAGGCTATGCGCCTTCGTCATTAAATCAAGGCTATGCGCCTTCGCCAAGAAGTTCAACTACGGTTAAACCAA
>NW_017670567.1:117119-241512 GCF_001879085.1 Nicotiana attenuata | reverse complement strand
GAACTCGGCCTCGTCCGAATCGACTTTATCGCCATTAAAGTTTGACAGTTCGACCTCGTTCGAACTGGGACTCAAGCTAAGTGCCTTCGCCATCAAAGTTTGGCAGTTCGACCTCGCTCGAACTGGGACTCAGGCTAAGTGCATTCGCCACCGAGGTCTGATAAGTTCGACCTCGTTCGAACTGAGTTCAAGGCTAAGCGCCTTCACTATGAAAGTTTGATGGTTCAACCTCGCTCGAATTCGAACGGGTTAACATTTCAATAAGTCAAAATAACACCCTTTAAGGCCAAGTGCCATCGCTATAAAGAAGAAAACCGCCTCGTCCGAATCAGCCTTCGGCCTCGTCCGAATCAATATTCGGCCTCGTCCGAATCAACCCTCGGCCTCATCCGAATTGACTTTATCGCCATTGAAGTTTGACAGTTCGACCTCGTTCGAACTGGGACTCAGGCTAAGTGCCTTCGCCATTAAAGATTAACAGTTCGACCTCGCTCGAACTGGGACTCAGGCGAAGTGCCTTCGCCATCAAAGTTTGGCAGTTCGACCTCGCTCGAACTGGGACTCAGGCTCGAACGGGTTAACATTTCGATAAGTCGAAATAACACCCTTTAAGGCCGAGTGCCATCGCCAAAAAGAATAACTCGGCCTCGTCCGAATCAGCCTTCGGCCTCGTCCGAATCAACGTTCGGCCTTGTCCGAAACAATATTCGGCCTCGTTTGAATCAACCTTCGGCCTCGTCCGAATCAACTTTATCGCCATCAAAGTTTGACAGTTCGACCTTGTTCGAACTGGGATTCAGGCTAAGTGCCTTCACCATCAAAGTTTGACAGTTCGACCTCGTTCGAACTGGGACTCAGGCTAAGTGCCTTCGCCATCAAAGTTTGACAGTTCGATCTCGCTCGAACTGGGACTCAGGCCAAGGGCCATCGCCAAATAGAAGAATTCGGCCGTCCGAATCAACATTCGGCCCCGTCCGAATCAACAATCGGCCCCGTCCGAAACAACATTCGGCCCCGTCCGGATCAACATTTGGCCCCGTCCGAATCAACAATCGGCCCCGTCCGAAACAACATTCGACATCGTCCGAATCAACCGGCCTCGTCCGAATCAACCTTCGGCCTCGTCCGAATCAACATTCGGCCTCGACCGAAACAACATTCGGCCTCGTCCGAATCGACCTTATGGCCAGGAGCCTTTGCCAAAGAAGAAGAGTACGACCTTGATCGAACGACGATGGGTTAATATTTCGACAAGTTCGAAATAACACCCGTTAAGGCCAAGGGCCTTCACTAAAAAGAAGAGTTCGACCTCGATCGAACGATGACGGGCCAATATTCGATAAAATCGAAATATACCTCCAAGGCCATGGGCCTTCGCCAAAGAGAATTCGAAATGTCGCTAAGGCCAAGTGTCGTCAGAAAATATATAGGGAAAGAAAGATCGGGACTCGCCATGCGGAAAATCTACCTCGCACCAAAAGTTGCGAAAAAGCAAAAAACATAGAAAAGTACACGGCGAATAACAACGAAAAATTCTTCTTTATACGAAGTCACTGCAAAAATAGTCGCAGATTACATACGACCCTGATCAATGGTCAAAAAAGACAGCTATCTTTTCACTCGGTGGCACCATCGCCACTCTCTTCACCACCATCTCCAAGATATTCTCCCTCGGCATCGGCATCCTCAGCTGCAACCCATACTAGTCGACCTCCCCATCCGAATGTCTCGAACTACGATTAATGGTCCGCTCACCGAGCTCGACCAAGAGACGACCTCGATAAGTGGAGGGACTAACTGTATGAGTCAAAATTAGACCAGAGAAATTCGGCACGCGAAGACATAAGGCCAAGGTCGGACCGTCACCAGTAAAGCTAAGGTCGGACCATCATCAATAAAGCCGAGGTCGGACAGGCCGAGGTCGGACAGTGATGAAACAACTAGTCTGCTTTGGAATCCTCAAAAGGAATAATCTACCGAATATTCCCTCTAATTGTACATTTTCTTTTAATGTTTTTCTAGGAATACCCCTTATAAATAGGAAGAGAGGACTTCCCAAGAGAGAGGCGGGCTCTTTCCCTCTCCCTCTCCCACTTTCTAGAAAATATGTAAACACATCTCTCAAAAGAGAGAAGAGGATCTGGGTCTTGTATTTTGTCGATCATTCATCTTTATCAAATGAAAGAAGAGCCGACTCACCCAAGATCGGGTGAATCTTCTCCTTTATCTATATTTTGTCGCCATTTAATGTTATTCAATGCGTCTTTCTTTATGCTATTAAATCTGGCTATAATCACGCCCAATATTTATACTCGGCTATGTTTTTCTACTCGTATTATTCGTCTCGGATCTAGAGTTAATTATCTTTAGCTAGGATTTACCCCTTCATCTTTGATTGATTTGCTCAAAGGGTTTAGACAACTTTTGAGTCAAACAACATACAATTTAAATAAAACATAAAACGAAAGTGTGTCGGTATTTAACAAAATCACAAACAAATTCTAGAACATCCCAAAACCCGGTGTCACAAGTGCATGAGCATCCCAAAACAAATTCCGAAAGTTTTCAAAGATGAATATTACACATAACACCACGAACTCAAATATATAATTTATTCCTAATTCCATGTCTAATTTCGTGGTCAAAATCCAAAAATATCAAATTCTAGGTTTTCTTCCAACTCCCACAATTTCTACAAAATTTCATCTTTAAATCCATATATAACTCATGTATTTAACTCACAATGTGTAGGAATTCACTTACCACATGATGGATGAAGAAATGACACTTCAAAATCGCCCCAAGCTCGGCTCCCATGGAAGAATTGAGATAAAATGAACCAAAAACCTATTTTTGCAAACTTATACACTGCCCAGTCGACCCTTCTTCGCCAATATGGCAAGTCCCTCGCGTTCGCGAAGCACAATCCGCTTCTGCTTTCCAATTCCTCTACAAGAACACGAGAAAGGACTTGCGAAAGCGAAGCTTTACCAAGATACCCATTGCGAATGCTGCCTCACCTACACGAACGCGAAGGCCAAGCCCCCCAGGCGCAGCTTCTCCCCTTCGCGAACGCGATGCCCGGTCGCCAACGCGATGATTTGCTTTTCAAACCTTCGCGAACGCGAGGCCCAATAGCGAATGCGTAGAACATATCTCCACGAATTCTAAATCCTTCTTTGCGAAAACAATCTTCCCTATGCGTTCGCGAAGAACAAAATCAGAACCAGCAAACCAACAACAACAATTCAGTCAAACTTGACTCGAAACCATCCCGAAACACCCCCGAGGCCCCCAAGATCCCGCCCAATCACACCAACTAGTCACAATACCTTATCCAAACTTATCCAAATGCTCGAAACTCCACGAACAACATCAAAACCATGAATCGATGATCAAAATCCTTCTATTAACTTTCAAACATCAAACTTCGCCGAATGCGTCCGAATAATATGTAAACATTCCGGAATGACACCAAATTTCACATACAAGTCACAAATCACGTTATGAACCTATTCCAAGGTTCGGAATCCCAAATAGACGTCGATGACACCAAAGTCCTCTTCAAACCAAACTTAGGAAATTCTAAAACCTTCAAAATGTTAACTTTTCACAATAAGCGTCGAAATGCTCCCGGACCACCCAATACTCAACCCGAATATACACCCAAGTCCGAAATCATCATACTAACCTATTGGAATCTTCAATCCCGATTCCAAAATCGTTTACTCAAAAGTCAAACCTTGGTCAACTCTTCCAACTTAAAGCTTTCGAATTGAGAATTTTCCTTTCGAATCAACTCCAAACTTTTCGAAATTTAATTCCAACCTCGCGTACAAGTCATAATACATAAAGTAAAGCTACTTAAGGCCTTAAACTGCCGAACAATGTGCTATAACTCAAAACGACCGATTGGATCATTACATGAATAACACTGAAGCTTTTTCTTAAACCTACAAGTTCATCAATTCTCTCTTGGAGTTAAATAAAAGTGAAAGTTCTCTTAGCACATTCGAGTATAGATTATCAACAATCAAAAGTCAAAAATCAACCAAAGGCAACAAGTCTGTGACGTAGAAATGCTAAAATTAAGTCCAAACAAATTCAACAAAAGTTAGTGACCACACCGTATAATTTTTTTTTGGCAAATGAAAAGAAATTTAATTACCAAATTTAGAAATTCTGTCCAAAAGAAAAACAACCACGGATAGTTAGGAACTCCCCTAATATCAGTTCAGCATCATAACAAACTAAGAGACTCAAAACTCAATTCTCCACTCACAAGTGCAACACCAAATACTCAACTTAAGGATAACAATTCAACTCTTCCAATCTTTTTCACAAGCTTTACTTTCATGCTTCCTCTACAATGAATTTCCTGGACAATTTGCCTTGTGATAGCATTACTGCTCCTTTTGTTGTTTTTGAACAATCTTTGATTCCTTTCTAACCATATATAGTAAGTTGTTGCAACCAGTGTCATTCTAAAGACCTCAGCATAGAAATGGAGTCAGGATTTCAAGCTTATGGGTTCGGGATTCTAATTATTTTAATTTTCTGGATTCTAAATTAATAATTTATACATATTCAATAAATTTTTTAAGACAAATACAGGGTTTGAACCAAAGCTATTGAGTTCGGCCGAACCCGCTGGTGCACTCTAGCTCCGCCCCTGCCTCAGCATTTACACCCTTCCTCTTTGCATTTGTTTCAGCCCATTAGTTCATCTTGCTAAATCATACTATGTATGTCCATCTAGAATAATAACCTTTCCCACACCAGAGCAGAGATCCACATTTGAAAAACAAGTGTGATATGCTTTCTTCATCCTTTTCAACAGAGAGGACAATACAGGTTTATTGTCACCCCCATCTGACAAGCTTATCTCTTGTGTTTATTCTCTCATATGCTGCCAATAGCAAGATGGATTTCCATTTAGAGGATCCTTGATTGTTGCACACCAATTACATCCATGTGACTCTTAAAAGTCCACTCTAAGCTTTCTATAAGTATGAGCAATAGACAACTTCCTGTTAATAGTATTTAAAATCAGAAAATCAGAGAAGGAAAAACGTTAGTTCAATAAGAAAACATAAAATAATTCCGAGCCCACAAGTTGCTTGTGTATCCTTAAGAAATTTAATTCCCTCACTGTTGCCCAAGGTTATGGACTAATTTCTCTCAGGATAGAATGGAATAACTATTCTGTGATAGCGGAACTAAAAATCACAGAACTTCTGCGAACTCAAGAAACAAAGCAAATCACACTTGACACTTATATTTATTTGAAAAAAATGCAACAACGTGAAAAAATAGGGGAGAAGTTTTTAGATTTTCCATGTCTGAAAAAGGAGGCAAAGCCTCTAAATTTATAGATAATGAAAAGGTAAAATGAAGAGGTGCAATCCAAGGGGAACCTCTTCCAATTCTCATTTACACTCCTTAAATAAAAATCCAACAATCCCCCACATGAATGGGTAATGGACATATGATGAAAATATGCATAAAAAATTGTGTGATTCGCAAGTAAGGATTAATCTCATCTGGAAAAATAAGTTTCCATTTGAACTTTCCGTAGTGAACTCATGTCAGATATACTCGGTCAATAGGTCACACAATCAACCCTTAACCGTCTTTGGTTCTCATTGTTATGTTAGTTTCAACCATAAACACCGCCTGGTTCATAAGTGCATAGAAAACTAGCCTTACTGAATTCTCCTTGAAGCGACTTACACTTCACACTAACATAGGTGATTCCTAAACGTGTAATCCTTTAGATACACTATTTGATATACCCTTTATCAAACTTAGAAACCATTAAAAAGCCTTAATGCTTTATCCTTGGTACTGAACATTATCTCATCATGAGAATGGACCAAACTTTTATTTGATAATGTTGAACCGTCACTAATGACTTTGTTTGATCTCCTTGAACTTAGATCTTGGGATCTCCAGTATTCTAGGTAAAGTTACCGCCACAATGACTTGTCCTCGGCCGAGTCTCATTCCCTTTGATGATCTCTCAACTACCTCTCTAGTTAGGCCTTTTATAAGCGGATCCGACACATTATCCTTTGACTTTATATAATCAATTATGATAATTCTACTAGAGAGTAGTTGTCTAACGTTCGTCGTATGTGACAAGATTTCTCGTTGTACATAATGCTCCCAGCCCTTCCTATTGTCGCTTGACTGTTGCAATGTATGGTTATAGGTGCCAAAGTTTTGGGCCAAAATGAAATATCTTTCAAGAACTTCCGGAGCCATTCAACTTTTTCACCGGCCTTGTCTAAAGCTATAAACTCAGACTCCATTGTAGAGCAGGCTATGCATGTATGTTTGGACGAATTCCAAGACATTGCTTCTCCACATATGGTAAAAACATATACACGTGTGGATCTAGAAATAGGCGAACTAATAATCTAATTTGCATCATTATACCCCTCAATACCGCATGATACTTATTGTATTGCAAAGCATAATTTTGAGTATATTTCAAATATCTCAAGACTCGTTTCACTGTCATGACAGTTCAATTCAAACTTTCTTATGTCGTAGACTAATACGTCTCGATTTTCTATTGCATATTAGATTATTGACTACACTTAATGTAGCAATATTATATTATAACAATAGCTGGAATGATTGGCATCAGTTGTGGCCATATCCTTTTAATATATAACACATTTCACAACCATTCCGCCTTTTTTCTAGCATTTGTATGCTATTTATCCATACGTCTATATGATATGCAAATTATAGCACCTTTATTCATGAAGAAAATCCAACTTGCTAGGGATTTTTATCATCTTCATCGGTTGGTTCACCTCATTATAAACCAGCGTATTAATATATTTATTCATGAATAGTCACTTCTATACAAAAACGTACAAATGCATCTCTTTATGAGAAGTCACAACCTTCCAAGTGGCACCATTTCATAAAAGAACGAAACAAGAAAGAACGCAAAACTTTCTAGAAAGGCATGTGAACAACTTTCGCATTGGTAGTTTCATCAACAAGTCATCACTAATAGTGAACAAGTAATGAATACGCCAACTACCAATAAATATCCCTTAAGGATTTGTGGTGTCCAAAATTATATCATCTTGTTCTTTTAAATAATATTGATATTGAGTCTAACATTGCTTTCGTTATGCATATGCTAAACAACCCCACATTTCAAATATTTCATGTACCTTTTTATTATTCGTTATCAACATATGAAAAAACAATAACTATGTCATTTGGAGGGTTTTTAATGTAAGCACGTTTATCACATCATTAATCTTAAACTCATTTGCCAACATTGTTTGGTTAAATTTTTCATGCTATTTTTTCGTGTGTGCTTGTTTTAGTCCGTAAAGTGACTTAACAAGTCGACACACCTTCTTTTCTTTTCCGGAAATCCCAAACCCTTCAGGTTGTTTCATATAAATTTCTTCTTCCAAATATCCATTTAAGAAGGCTGTCTTCACATCTATCTAATGGATTTCAAGGCCATACACGACGGCTAACGCTATTAACAACCGAATAGATGTAATCCTTGTTACCGGGGAGTATGTGTAAAAGTAATCAAGACCTTCTCATTGTCTAACCCCTTTGACAGCTAATCTTGCTATATTTGTCAATAATACCATCAACTTTCATTTTCCTTTTCAAAATCCACTTAGAACCCAAAGTTTATTTTCTAGAGAAAGAATTGAATTCTATCTCACTATTGACTACCTCTTTTAAACATTGTTCTTTCGAGCAAGACATTGTATCTTTAAATGTTTGAGGCTCATTTTCCAACAAGAATTTTAGAAAATCTAGCCCAAAGGAAGTAGTTGTATTTTGACATTTACCACGTCTAAGATTTTTTTTCTTAAACTGCTTCTTCCCGAGGTCGCTTAGAAATTTTGCTAGACGACTCACATTTCTTTTTATACAGATAAACTCTCTCAAAGAATTCAGCATTATTTGATTCGATCACCGTATTATATGAATGTCGGAATTTTCTAATTTATGAACCAGAAAATGATATGCCTTACTATTGGTTGCATATCCTTTGAAAATGTCGGTCCGAGTTTTACCCTTTTGGGGTTTAGGAACTTGCACTTTAGTTAAGCAACCCTACACTTTACAATATTTAAAGTGGGCTTTCTTCCTTTACATTTTTCATATGGAATGGATTGTGTTTTGCTATGGGAAACTCGATTGAGTATTCATTTAGCTGTAAGAATAGCTTCCCCCACAAATTCTGGGGTAAACCAGAACTTATCAACAAGGCATTTTGTCACGACCCAAAATCTCACATGTCGTGATGGCGCCTATCGCAATATAAGGCAAGCTGACAACTCACAAATACCACACATCCTTAATTTAAAACATACTGAAATAAGCTTAAATAGTAAAAATCTCATAATAAATGATAAGAAAACACTGCAACTCAATACAAAATCCCCCAAAATTCGGGTGTCACTGAGTACATGAGCATGCAAATAATAACATAGTTTAACTGCTAAAAACACTGTCTAGAAAGATAGAACAATACAAATAACTGAAAAGAAGGAGAGTCAAGATCTCCGGACGCCAAGGCAGCTACCTCGATAGTCTCCAACAGATAAAGCTCCAAAGCTAGCAACCGCTGTACCCAGAAGTACCTGGATGTGCACACGAAGTGCAGAGTGTAGTATGAGTACAACCGACCCAATGTACTCAATAAGTAACAAGACTAGCCTTGGGCTGAAAGTAGTGACGAGCTCAACATGTACAGTCTAAATATAGATTTAAACAATACAAAAATGTTGACATGCCTTCGAGTTTAACAGTTTAAGTTTTACACGGATAAAATATGCCAAATGTGACTGATATGAGGAATGATACATCACTATATCTACATGCCAATTATGCATGCCAACTGTAATGCAACACAGTGATAAAGTCATATGCATGCTCTCGGAGTATTCAATCTCACTCAGCACGCTCAATCACTCGATCCTCCCAGTCACTCAGTCCTCACAGTCATTCAGTCCACCCAATCGCTCGGCACTCGCACTCAATAGGTACCTACGCTCACTACTGGTAAGTCAGACTCCGGAGGGGTAGATCCTGCCCAAGCGCTAAAATAATTAAGACAATCATGGCATGAATCAATAAAGCCTGCTGCGGTGTGCAACCCGATCCCATAAACATCATTCACAATCAGGCCCTCGACCTCACTTAGTCATCAGTTTCACTAGTCTCTCGGGCTCACAAATATCATGACAATCAGCCCAAACAATGATGATATGATGCATCAATAAATGAAAACAGAGACTGAGATATGATATGCAAATGATAGATGTGACCGAGTACATAATTGCAAATTAAGCAAGTAATTCAACAGCAACACGACCTCTGTGGGTCCCAACAGTACTAGGTTATAGTCTAAGCATGATTTCTAACATGAATCGCAGCTCAATTTCCACTAAAACATAGAGAGTACAAGAATAATAATCATATTAGATGACTACACAGTTCCACGAAATCGACTAAGTCACAATTTCTACGGTGCAGGACCACACGCCCGTCATCTAGCATATGCGTGACCTCAACATCAATCACATAACACGTAATTCAGGGATTCAAAGCCTCAGAACCAAGTTTAGAAGTGTTACTTACCTTAAATCGTGCAAATCTCTACTCCAATAAGCCCTTGCCTCGCGAATCAGCCTCCGAACGCCTTGAATCTTGCCACAAACAACTCAATACAATCAACACAAGCTATAGGAATCAATTCCATGTGATAAAGCTAAGTTCTTTAACAAAAGTCAGAAAGTCAACTCAAAAAGTCAACCCCGGGCCCACGTCTCGGAATCCGACCAAATTAACAAAATTCGAACACCCATTCAACCACGAGTCCAACCATACCAAATTACTCAATTCCAATTACTACTCGACCTTCAAATCCTCAAATTAAAACCTATGAAGTTTCAACAATTTTTCCAACCCAAAACACTAACTAAATGGTAAAAATAATGACAGATTCATGTATAACAACCAAATCCGAGTTAGAATCAGTTACCCAAATCAACTCCTTGAAAAATCCATTCAAAAATCGCCCAAATCCGAGGTCTCTAGCTCAAAATATGAAAAATGGGTTCAAATCCTGGATTTTGATATTTAACACTGCTGCCAAGATGTCCTTCTTCGCGAACGCGGAAAGTGCCTCGCATTCGCGAAGCACAAATCCTCCACTACCAAAAGTTTCTCTTATGCGAACACGAGTGAGCAGTCGCGAACGCGATGACCAAACAACCCCATACTTTGCGAATGCGAATCCTCTATCGCGAACGCGTAGGTCTAATGCATGAAGTTCCCCACCCTACCTCTCTTCTTCGCGAACGCGGCTCCCTGCTCGCGATCACGATGCACAACCTCACCAAGCCTTCGCGAATGTATTCCTCTACTCGCGAATGTGAAGGGCATATTTCTACAGCCTCCTAGATACCCTTCGCGAATGCGAGACCCCTCTCGCGAATGCGTATAAGGAAACCATACACCAGAAATCTGCAGCTCTACAAGGCCAAATTCAATCCGCAATCAACCCGAAACTCACCCGGGGCCTCGAGGACCTCAACCAAACATACAACAAGTCCGAAAACATCATACGATGTTGCTCGAAGCCTAAAGTCACATCAAACAACACTAAAACCACGAATCGCAATCGATTTAAGCCTAATGAACTTATGAACTTCTAACTTCCAAAACTAATGCCGAAACATGTCAAACCAACTCCGATTGATCTCAAATTTTGCACAGAAGTCATAAATGACACAACGAAACTATTAAAACTTCCGGACCCAAAATTCGAGCCTGGTAACCACAAAGTCCACTCTCGGACAAACCTATCAACTCCCCAAACTTCAACTTTTCCAATTTTCGTCAATTCAAGCCAAAATCATCTATGGACCTCCAAATCAATATCCAGACACACTCTTAAGTCCAAAATTACCTATCGGAACCAACAAAACTCCATCACATAAGTCAACATCCGGTCAACTATTTCAACTTAGGCTCCCAACCTTAGGACTAAGTGTCCCAATTTCATTCCGAAACATCCCCGGAACCAAACCAACCACCCGACAAGTTACATAAGAACAAACAAGTATAGATTAGGCAATAAATGAGGGAATGAGGCTATAATACTCAAAATGACCGGCCGGGATATTACATCCTCCCCATCTTAAACAAACGTTCATCCTCGAACGAGTCTAGAATCATACCTAGAGTCTCAAATAGGTGTGGATATCTGCTCCGCATCTCCCGCTCGATCTCCCAAGTAGCCTCCTCAACTGGCTGACCTCTCCACTGCACCTTCACTAAAGTTATGTTCTTTGACCTCAACTTCCAAATCTGCTGATCCAAAATGGCCACCCACTCCACATCATAAGTCAAATCCCCATCTAACTGAACTGTACTGAAGTCTAAAACATGAGACGGATCGCTGAAATACTTCCAGAGCATGGAAATGTGAAACACTGAAAGAACACCCGATAGACAAGGCGAAAACGCAAGCCTGTAAGCCACCTCTCCAATCCTCTCAAGCACCTCAAAAGGCCCAATATGCCCAGGGCTCAACTTGCCCTTCTTCCCGAACCTCATAACACCCTTCATGGATGAAACTCCGAGTAGTACCTTCTCTCCCACCATGTAAGTAACATCACGAACCTTCTGATCGGCGTAACTCTTCTGTCTCGACTGTGCCATGCGAAGCCAATCCTGAATCAACTTAACTTTGTCCAAAGCATCCTAAACCAAGTCAGTACCCAATAGCCTAGCCTCACCCGGCTCAAACTAACCACTGGAGACCAACATCGTCTCCCATACAAAGCCTCATAGGAGCCATCTGAATGCTCGATTGGTAGCTGTTGTTGTAGGCAAACTCTACAAGTGGTAGAAACTGATCCCAAGAACCCCCAAATCCATGACACATGCGCATAGCATATCCTCCAATATTTAAATAGTGCGCTCGGACTTTCCGTCCATCTGAGGGGGGAATGCTGTACTTAACTCGACCCGTGTTCCTAACTCTCGCTGAACTACTCTTAAAAACTACGATGTAAACTGTGTGCACTAATCTAAAAAGATGGACACCGGCACACCGTGAAGGCGAACAATCTCGCGGATATAGATCTCAACCAACAGCTTCGAAGAATAAGTAGTCCCAACTAGAATGAAATGCGCGGACTTGGTCAACCAATCCACAATCACCCAAATAACATCAAACTTCCTCGAAGTCCGTGGGAGACTAACTACAAAGTCCATGGTGATACGCTCCCATTTCCACTCCAGAATATCAAGCCTTTGAAGCAATCCGCCCGGCCTCTAATGCTTGTACTTTACTTGCTAACAATTTAAGCACTGAGCTACAAACCCCACTATATCCTTCTTCATCCTTATCCACCAACAGTGCTACATCAAGTCCTCATACATCTTTGAGGCACCCGGGTGAATGGAATACCACGAACTGTGGACCTCTTCAAGAATCAACTCACGTAGCCCATCCACATTGGGCACACAAATACAACCCTGCATCCGTAGAACCCCATCATCCCCAATAGAAACCTCCTTAGCATCACCACGCTGAACCGTGTCCTTGAGGACAAGCAAATGGGGGTCATCATACCAACGCTCTTTGATGCGATCATATAAGGAAGAGCGAGAAACTACAGAAGCTAGAACCCGACTAGGATCCAAAACATCTAACTTCACGAACTGATTGGCTAAGGCCTGAACATATGATGCAAGTGGTCTCTCACCAACAGGAATGAATGCGAGGCTACCATACTCACAGCCTTCCTACTCAAGACATCGTCCACCACATTGGCCTTCTTGGGATGATTCAAAAAGGTAATATCATAGTCCTTTAGAAGCTCCAACCATCTACGCTGCCTCAAATTTAGATCCTTTTATTTGAACAAGTGTTGGAGACTCCAATGATCCGTAAATACCTCACAAGACACACTGTAGAGATAATGCCTCCAAATCTTCAATGCATGAACGATGGATTCCAACTTCAAATCATGAACATGGTAGTTCTTCTCATGAGGCTTCAACTAGCATGAAGCATAAGCAATCACTCTACCCTCCTGCATCAAGACACACCCAATACCGATCCGAGGAGCATCACAATACACTGTATAAGAACCTGATGTTGAAGGTAAAACTAGAACTGAAGCTGTGGTCAAGGTAGTCTTGAGCTTCTGAAAGCTCTCTTCACACTCATCCAAACACCTGAATGGATCACCCTTCTGGGTCAACCAGGTAAAAGGTGTTTCAATAGACGAGAAACCCTCCACCAAACGGCGATAATATCCGGCCAAGCCAAGAAAACTCCAAGTTTCAGTAGCTGAAGATGGTCTAGGACAACTCTGAACCGCCTCTATCTTCTTTGGATCCACTTTAATCCCCTCACTGGACACCACGTGCCCCAAGAACGCCACCGAACTGAGCCAAAAGTCACACTTGGAGAACTTGGTATAAAGATTCTCCTCCCTTAACCTCTAGTACAATCCTCAAATGTTGTGCATGCTCCTCCTAGCTATGTGAGTATAACTGGATATCATTAATAAATGCTATGACAAACGAATCAAGATATGGCTGGAATACACTGTTCATCAAATGCATGAATGCTACTGGGGCATTGGTCAGCCCAAAAGACATCACAAGGAACTCATAGTGACTATAGCGGGTCCTAAATATCGTCTTCAGAATATCCGAGTCCCCAATATTCTACTGGTGATACCTAGACCTCAAATCAATCTTAGAGAACACTCTAGCTCCCTAAGTTGGTCAAATAAATCATCAATGCGCGGCAAATGATACTTGTTCGTGATTGTAACTTTGTTCAACTACCTATAGTCGATGCACATCCGCATAGTACCATCCTTCTTCTTCACAAATAGAACCGGTGCACCCCAAGGCGACACACTAGTCCTAATAAACCCCTTATCAAGAAGCTCCTAAAGCTTCTCTTTCAATTCCTTCAGTTCTGCTAGTGCCATACGATATAGAAGAATAGAAATGAGTTGAGTGCTCGGCACCAAGTCAATACCAAAATCAATATCCCTATTGGGTGGCATGCCCTAGAGGTCAATAGGAAACACATCCGGAAAGTCTCGCACTACCGGAACAGAATTAATAGTAAGAGTATCAACACCAACATCTCTCACAAAGGCAAAATATGAAAAACACCCCTTCCCAACCATCCGTTGGGCCTTCAGATATGAAATCACCCTGCTAGAAACATAATATAGTGAACCTCTCCACTCGATCCTTGGCAACTTCGTCATCGCCAACGTTACTGTCTTAGCATGACAATCCAGAATAGCATGACATGGGGACAACCAATCCATACCCAGAATCTCGTCGAAATCAACCATACTAAGAAATAATAGATCGACTCTAGTCTCAAACCATCAAATGATCACCACACACGACTGATGCATACGATCCACAATAATAGTATCGCCGACTAGCGTAGATACATGAATATGTGAAACTAATGACTCACGGGACATATCCAAATAACAAGTAAAATAGGATGATACATATGAATAAGTAGAACTAGGGTCAAATAATGTGGAAACATCTATGTGGCACACTGAAACAATACCTGTGATCACTTCTGAAGTAACAACATCTAGCCTGGCAGGGATAGCATAGAATCGAGCTTGACCGCCACCTGATCAGCCTCCCCCTCTAGGGCGACATCTAGTTATTTGAGCCCCACCCCGAGATGGGTGGGTGGGTGGTAAAGTAACTGGTGTGGAAGTCATAGCCTGACCCCTCTGCTGAACTAGACCTCCAAGGCGATGGGGACACTGCCTCCACACATGTCCAAACTCCCCACACTCGAAGCAACTCCCTGATGGTGGTGGGGACTGAATCGGGCCCCGAGAACCAGAATAACTACTAGAAGGACCTTGCACAGATGAACCCTGAACAGATGGAGCATAGGAAGAACTTTGAGCTGGGAGGGCACCGAGAGATGATTGACCCGGACGAGCACTGTAAGAACCATGACTAGCTGATGAAAAATGATGAACCGGACGAGCCATGAGACTGGGACTATAAGCACGACCCCTGTCGTTGTAGGATTGCTATCTAGAAAAAACACCGTTAAAACCACCCAGACCACGAGGCCTCTTGGCCTCCCTCTACTCACGCTCCTGACTATGGACCTGCTCTAGCCGCCTAGCAATATCAACAACCTCGTCGAAACTAGCACCTGATGCAATCTCCCGAATCATAACAAAAGGCAGTCCATAGTTGAGGCCATCAATGAACCTCCTAACCCTCTCCCTCTCTATGGGAACCAACCAGATCACGTGACGAGCCAACTCTGAAAATCTCATCTCATGCTGGGTCACGGACATGCCCTCCTGGCGTAGCTACTCGAACTGCCTACGCAACTCCTCCTTGCGGGTCGGTGGCACAAACTTCTCCAAGTAGATAATGGATAACTCGTGCCATGAAATTGATGCATCATCGACTATCCTACTCTGCTTATAGGCCTCCCACCATCTGAAGTCTGTCCCCGACAATTGAAAAGTAGTAAATGAGACCCTACTAGTCTCTAGAATTCCCATCGTGCGAAGAATCTGCTAGCACCTATCCGAGAAGTCCTGAGCATCCTCTGACTCAATCCCACTGAATGATAGAGGCTTGAGCCTCCCAAACCTCTCTAGTCTCTTATGCTCCTCGTCACTCATAGTAGGACCCACCAGGGCTTGAGCAACTACAACCGGCTGGGCTGGTAGTACCCCCGATATCTGAAGTTCCTGCGCCACCTGCTCTGGAGTACGGGTGTCGGGAGTTTGAGCACTTCCCCCCATCTGAGAAGTGGCTAGCGCGACCGGAACTGAAACTTCTAAGCAAGGCTAGTGCAAACAGTCAATATCTGGGCCAGAGCCTCCTGATGGATTGGAATCATAATGGGCACAGTTGGTGCCTGAGCTGGTCCTACCGGCTCAACCACATATGGAATCTATTCCTGAGCTAGAGCAATTGGTGGGTCTATAGGATCTGCTCTAGCTGCTATAAGAGCTGCACCTAGACCTATATCGCAGCCACAACCTCTCGTGGCCCTAGCTGGTGGTATTGGTGGCCGTCCGCCTGATCCGGTAGCATATGTCCTCACTATCTATGAGAGATAGAATAATAGAAGTTTAGTTTCCGAAATCAACAAATTCGCACGACAAGAATACAAGAAAGTGAAATTTTCCTAATGGTTTGGAAGCCTCTCGAAGATAAGTACAAACGTCTCCGTACCGATCCGCAAGACTATACTAAACATGCTCACGACTCGTGAGACCTATGTAACCTAGGCTCTGATACTAACTTGTCACGACCCAAAATCTCACATGTTGTGATGGCATCTATCGCAATACTAGGCAAGACTACAACTCACAAATACCACGCATCCTAAATTAAAAACATACTGAAATAAGCTTAAATAGTAAAAATCTCATAATAACTGATAAGAAAACACCGCAACTCAATACAAAATCCCCCAAAAATCTGGGTGTCACTGAGTACATGAGCTTCTAAATGACCACATAGTCTGACTGCTAAAAACACTGTCTAGAAAGATAGAACAATACAAATAACTAAAAAGAAGGAGAGTCAAGGTCTGCGGACGCCAAGGAAGCTACCTCGACAGTCTCCAACAGATAAAGCTCCAATGCTAGCAACCGCCGTACTTGGAAGTACCTGGATGCGCACACGAAGTGTAGAGTGTAGTATGAGTACAACCGACCTAATGTACTCAATAAATAACAAGACTAACCTTGGGCTGAAAGCAGTGACGAGCTCAATAGGTACATTCCAAATATAGATTTAAACAATACAGAAATGTAGACATGCCTTTGAGTTTAACAATTTAAGTTCAACACGAATAAAACATGCCAAGTGTGACTGATATAAGGAATGGTACATCAATATATCTACATGTCAATTATGCATGCCAACTATAATGCAACACAATGATAAAGTCATATGGATGCTCTCGTAGTATTTAATCTCACTCAGCACGCTTAATCACTCAGTCCTCCTAGTCACTCAGTACTCACAGTCACTCAGTCCTCCCAATCGCTCGGCACTCGCGCTCGGCACTCGCACTCAGTAGGTACCTGCGCTCACTGCTGGTAAGTCAGACTCCGGAGGGGCGAATCCTGCCCAAGTGCTAAAATAAGCCAATCATGGCATAAATCACTAAAGCCTGCTGCAGCGTGCAACTCAATCCCATTAACATCACACACAATCAGGCCCTCGGCCTATGATAAGTTGGTATTTTACAAACTTATCTCATCTTTAATCTTATATTTTTGCTATGTTTGATTGATTAAATCGTGTGGTTAATGTCATTTACTTCTATTTAGAGGTTTTATGTGATTTAGAAGTGATCGTGAAGAAAAAAAGTGAAAACGAGTCAAAAAGGATCTTAAATGAACAATGGAAATCTGCTCAGTGAATTACCCTTCGCGAACACGAAGGAGTAATGCGAACGCAAAAGAGCAGGAAACCAAACCTTCGCGAACGCGGAGGAGAGATCGGGAACGCGAAGATACAGAATACAAACCTTCACGAACGTGAAGGAGGTATCACGAACGCGAAGATGAAGAATATAGACCTTCGCAAAAGCGAAGGTATGATCACGAACACGAAGAACAAATAAGCGGAAAAACTGGGCAGTTATGGAATTTCACGTTTTTTACCCCAAAACCATTTAATACACGACCTAGCTTATTGGAAAGGGATCTTTGGCTAGTCTTAGAATTATTTTGGAGTCTCTTGACTAGAGAACACAAGTTTTGGAGCTAGGGTTCTTGCACACACACTTGGGTCTTGAAGATTTGAAGCTTTTGGTTGAGAATTTTTTACCCATTTATGTTCATTTCTTCATTTCCTTGCTTTGTATTGAATATCTAAGTGTGTATTATTTTTTCCAACACTTGAATCTTGTTTATGAAAATATTCATATTTAAAGTGTGGATTAAATATCTTGTCGTGCTTATGTATTGAACGATTTTTATTTATTATTAAGTGAATTATTGTTTCTTTAATTATTATTGTTCTTTAGTGTTTCCAAAGGGATTAGCTAACCCTAGGACTCGCCCATTTACTTTGAATTAATTTTGGAAAATATAATTTGGTGTTGGAAAAGATTAATTAACAAGAACTTGAGGCTTTAACCCTCACTTTATAGATTCTACCTAGGGATAGGATTGAACTACCTGTAGTCATATTCGGGTGTGCTTAATCTCTTAATTATTTTAGAGATAATTTAATTAGGAATTCTTGTTAGTCTTTGGAAGAAGCTAATATAGAATTATTGCCCGAGGCTACTTAACATAAACTCGCTCGTATTTGTAAAATCGTGAAATACATTGGATCGTTACTTGAGTGTAATTCCCATTGCATCCATACTTGTAGCCATTGATCATTTTACTTGCTTTCTAGGTTAGTTTATATTTTCGCATTTAGTTGTATATATTCTCAAAAATCATTCTAAGTGTTTGGCATTGCATAATAAGTGATAATTCTCTTACACGCCTAATTGCCTACATATTGTTCTCTGTGGGATTCGACCCCAACTCATAGTTGGGTATATTATATTGCACGCAATCGTGTCCATTTACTTATTAGTAGTGGATTTGGACTTCATCAAAATTGGCGCCGTTGCCGGGGAACAATTTGGCGTATTTAGGTTGTTAGAGAAGTAAGCGTACGTGCTTTGGTCCAAACTTGTGAATATTTGTGTAATTAATTTTCTTATCTTGGTTTATTTTTCTTGTTTATTTCTTGTATATTTTCTTAGTTTTTGAAAAATGGCATCGCATAATGAAAATTGGTTGTATGGTAGTTGTTCATACTTTGATGACCCTTATCCTTATTGTGGAGGACCACACTAGTGGAAAAATCATTTAAATTCTCCGGGGGCGGATAATGCACACAATCTCAAACCCATGAGTCGAGTATTTGTGATAAGTGTGGTGGTCAAAATGGTCATTCGGATAATTGTGCTTATTTGTCCTTCCCTTCCCCGAATTCCCACTATGATGATTCTACTTTTTGTGATAACAAGTATAGGGCTATGGAAGTGGAGAAATTGAGCATGGTCAAAACGAAGAGTTTAAGCTCATGATAGAATGCCTACTTGAAGGAGGGAAGAAAGAGAAACATGGCTTGGAGGAGCTTTTGAAAAATAGTCTCCAAAATGATTTGGTGCTTGAAAGGTTAAACTTACAAATGAGAGAAAACCTTGAAGCTTTAGAGGTCCAAAAAGCCTCAGAAGTGAATGATAGCCAAGAACCTTCCTTAGAGGTTGAAGCCGAAAATCCTTCCTTGGCACTTGATCAAAACCAAGAAGAACTCTAAAATGCTCAAAATGAGAGGATGATGCTCATGTTGGAGGCCATTCTTGAAAATGAGGAGAAGCACAACTTGACACTCGAGGACTTGAAACAAGATTTGACTCAAAATGATGAGAATATCCGCACTTTCGAAGCTCAAATGAAAATATTGGTTAAGGCACACTATGCCCACCAAGTTGAGAGTGTGGAAGAGGTCAAGAAATGTCCAACTTCAAGGAAGAAAGTGAGTTGTATTTTGAGGAATCAAGAATTGAACATCCGCCAACTGACTATATGCTTGTTAGTGATACCAAGAAAAATATGGAATTAGAAACAACTAAAAATATTTGAAGATGTGGTTGAAAATGACTCTAGTTGAGCCTTCAATTAGATTAGTCATTGAAATAAACACTCTCTTCTCTCTCATGCAAAAACCCTATATTTGACGTCTAAACCTAGTTTGAGCGCTGCCACGGCCGTTCCAGCCGTCCAGCCATCTTTTCCAGTTGGTCAGCCTCCTCCATCCATCGCCCCAACTAATATAACCACAAACAGTAATTCCCAGCCCCTAGATTACATCAACATATTGAAACCTGCCGTCCAAAACAGTCCCATACAGTCGAACCCTACTTCAAAACTTACTATCAAGCCTATATAGTTACGACGAGCCACTGTTTTAAATGGAGATCTTTTCGTCAAATTTATTGAAGCTAAGGTTGATCTCATGAACATAATTAAAGGCTTACAATATGCAGTGGTTGGATAGCTATCGTATGGTTGCCCAGAACTTCAGGAATTACGTAGAATTATCCCAAGTCAATGTGGAATCAAAGGAGAATGTAGTGTTGGTTTCCTTCGAGATCGACATGTCTTGATAAGATTGACGTTATGGGAAGATTTCATTAACTTTACGTCAAAATGTTCTTAATATGTCAAAGTTAAGGATGATTAAGAATATAAGTTGCGACCACTAATTTACGATGCAAAAAATTCAAGGCCGGGGAATAAACACCAATGGCTATCGTATGAATTTCTTTTTCGGGTTTACTACCTACATTCTTTGTAAAGGAATGCATGTTTTCGTTAGCCTCAGCTGTGGGGAAGCCGTTGCATCTTGACATGGCTACAATTAACAAAACTAAGCCTAGTTGTGCGAGAGTTAAGGTCCTAGTTGATTTGTTAGCAGATCTACCTAAGAAGGCACGCATAGATATCGAGAATGAGGCTAAAGGGGAGATAAGGACTGAATGGGTGAAGATCAATTATGATTTTCTGCCCAAGTCTTATAAGAAATGCAAAATTCAAGGTAATGATCAGTTTGAATGTTGGCGACTTCATCCAGAGCTAATGGAGTCTAATGGCAAAGTGAAGCAGGTAGTTACTGGTAATGTTGGAAAACAGGAACAAAATAAGGGTCTTTTGATGATCCTTTCAAGTGGAAAAACTGTTGGTAATGTTGGTGAACAATGGAAGAAAGTGCGACATAATTGTGTCAAGAAACCTGTTCTACAGGAAGAAGCACAAGGAAACAATGGGAAAGAAATTGTTCCTGATGATGGTGTTCAAACGACTAATAAGTTTGCTACTTTGGTGGAGGATGTAGAAGATAATGAAGAGAACAATCAGCTTGCTTTGGTGGAGTAAAATCGGGTCAATCACAGCCCTAAACCTACGCCTACTGAAACGGGGAGAACCTTGAATCCAACTGCACCAATTTATAATCCTTCTTCACCTGGGATTGCAGCTCGTAAGGATAGTGGAAAGTATGCATAAACCAGAAGGATAGGGAGAAAGAACAAGCAATGTTAAAGGAATCCACAACACAATGGGTCAATAGAGCCCTGGAGGCAACAATGTTACTACTAATCATTCATGCCAAGAGATCCCTTCACAAACATTAAACATTCAAGAAGATAATGTCAATCCAAGGACCAGCGAGAATGATGTCTCAATGGGAATTGATGCTAGTGTGACTAATGAACAAGGAGGAGCATATGTGAAACAAATCGATAGGGCTGATCAGTCGAACAAAGAAAAGAATTTTCCTACAGGAAGTCCACTGATGGGAAGATTACAGAGTTAATAGGTAGAGGATGATTTAGAAGAAGAAGGGGGATTTTACAATCAGATGATGAGCTAGACAAGGAGGTAGTTGATGATCAGATTGATGGTCAGGAGTCTGAAGATGGAGTTCATTACTTAGAGGAAGATGAGGAAGATCATGAACTAATGGTATTTGCTGATGAAGATGAGCAGAAGGAAGCTGGTAAGTTGCCCAGACCTGATTTGATGCCTAAACCTCCTAATATCCAAAATATTTGTCCTAAACCAATTGTTCATGATGTAAGCCTCAATCACAATGACCAAATCCTCACCCCAGAAAATCCTAATCCTTATCCTAACACTAACCCAATCCTATCACAAGCATCTAAAAAAAAGAATTACAGGAAAATAATGAACTGCAGTCACCTTCCAAGTTGCAAAATGTGGCTAAGGAATTTACTAGCAGGGCAATAGTTCCTAAACCTGTTAAACCTCAACTAATCAAACAATCTCCAGCATTAGTTAATGAAGAGAATGGAGAAGGAAAAGGAAGAGACATGGATGAGGAATCAACAGCTCAAATTTTCAGGAATGTTGCTCGACAGGGTGACTTATCTCCTAGGCATATGGATAGAGCAAAATATGGCTAAGGAATTTACTAGCAGGGCAGTAGTTCCTAAACATGTTAAAGCTCAACTAGTCAAACAATCTCCAGCAGTAGTTAATGAAGAGAATGGAGAAGGAAAAGGAAGAGACATGGATGAGGAATCCACAGCTCAGATTTTCAAGAATGTTGCTCGACAGGGTGACTTATTTCCTAGGCATATGGATAGAGCAAAATCTGCAGGCAGAGGTAGAAGAAGCAGCAAAAAGAATCTTCTAATGTTCTGGTCTCTGGTACAGGAGTTCAAACAAGAAGGAAAATATCTAAATCTACCAATTAATGATGATTACATTAATTTAGAACATTAGATCAGTGAATACACATCAAGCCTTTGAAAGGCTAATTACAATGCAGAGATAATAACACTTCAGATTTGTGGGTTTAATGGAGCCAATTCAATAATCTAGAAAATTGGAGAGATACAGAGGAAAGATAGGATTTGCTCAGGCTTTTGTAAATATTTCTAACAAGATCTGGGCATTTGTGGATGAAGATTATGAGTCACAATAACATTTGATATGGAGCAATAGATGGCCTTAAGACTGGTTGATTCTAATTCTCAACATGAGGTAATTCTTACCTTAGTTTATGCAAAGTGCGATGCTGTTCAGAAGATTGAACTATGGGACACGTTATATGCTTTGGCTTCTGATATGACAACACCATGGATAGTTTGGGGTGATTTCAATGTAATTTGGGATGAGGAGGAGAAGTTTGGAGGCCTTCCAGTACATCTCAATGAGATTGATGATTTTAGGCATTGTGTAACTACATGTAACTTGCATGATCTTGGTTTAAAGGTAGTATCTTCACTTGGTGGAATGGAAGGGCCGAAGAAGATTGCATTTTTAAGAGGTTGGATAGAGTATTAGCAGACATGGAGTTTCAACAAATGTTCCTAGGTGTGGAGATTATTCATTTGTCCAAAATAGGATCGGATCACAGTCCCTTATTAATCACGTGTGTTCTAGATTATATACATATGAAGAAGCATTTTCAATTCCTTAATTTTTGGACAGAACATGGCACCTTTCAAGATGTTGTGAAGGAAATCTGGACGATAGACTTTAGTAGTAATCCATTCATAATTTCAATCACAAATGGAAGAAGTTGAAGCGAGCATTATCAGTATGGAGCAAGGCTACGTATGGGGATAATTTCCAAAAGATTGCTAGCTTGTAAGAGGTGGTACTTGTTCATGAAGCACAATTTGAGATCAATCCAACAAAGCTTAATAGAGAAAGGCTTAACAAAGTTCAGGCCGAACTTATCCGAGTTCTGTCTCTCTCTCAGAATTCTAGAAGCAAAAGTCTGGCATGTCATGGTTTAAGGATGGAGATCGCAACACTAAACTCTTTCATACACAAGTGAATGGTAGGATAAGAAGATTGCAATTAAAGAGAATTCAGAATAGTGAAGGTAACTGGATCGAGGGTAATGAACAAATGGCAGCTGAAGCAGTCAATTTTTTTGCAGAATCAATTCCATGAGGATGCCATTCCTACTGCTTTTGGGATCATTGATCATGTTCCTAACATGGTAACCTTTGATCAGAATCAAGAATTGGTGAAACAACCTATGAAAGATAAAGTCAAGAGGGCTGTATTTAGGTTAAATGGGGATAGTGCTGGAGGACCAGATGAATTCACTGGGAAATTCTTCCATAGTTGTTGGGACATAATAGGGGATGATGTATTTAACATGGTGAGACAGTACTTTAATGGTCATGAACTACCAAGATTTATTACTCACACAAATCTGGTGCTATTACCTAAGAAGAAGGAAGTAGCTACTTTTTCTGATATGCGACCTATTAGTTTGAGCTACTTCGTTAACAAAGTTTCTTCAAGATTTATTTCCTCTATTGCCTAATCTCGTTTCAGATGAACAAGCAGGTTTTGTTAAAGGAAGGAGCATCGTAGAAAATGTGTTGTTAACTCAAGAAACATTACTGACATTAGGTTAAGGACAAGGGCAAGCTACCTTTTGATGAATATATTAGAAGACTAGGATATTTCATGCCATCCAAATGTTGCTATTGTATTAATCCATCAGAGGAAACAATGTCACATGTACTATTTAGATCATATGTAGCTAAGATAGTGTGGCATTACTTTCTCTCAAATGCAGGCATTAATATGGAAGGATTGTCGAGGCAGTAGACAATTATAAAATGTTGGGCAGCTCAAGTGGTACCTAGAGTAAAGCCTATTCTCTAGGCTTTACCTTTGATTACAATGTGGGAACTTTGGAAGAGAAGGAATAGCTATAAGCATGGGGAGGCAGTGACAAAAAATAGGGCGATTTACCAGATCTCATCTACACTACAAGATCTGGTCAGAATAAGGAAACCAAGTTTACAAAATGTTCCTCATAAATGGCTAGATTTGTTACATGTAATGGAGCATTACATGTAACAAATCTGGAAGTGATGAAGGTCTTATGGGAATTACCTGAACAAAGTTGGGTGAAGGTGAATACTGATGGGGCATCAAGGGGAAATCTGGGAAGGAGTTCTTTTGGTTTTGTGTTGAGAGATGAATATGGTGATATCCTGCATGCACAAGGAAATGAGATCCATGAAGGGACTAACACTGAAGCTAAAGCTGTGGTTATGCTAGAAGCATCGAAGTACTGTGTGCATCATGGTTACACACACATTATGCTCCAAACTGATTCCATGATGTTGAAGAATGTGGTGGAGGGAATTTAGTCTAAACCATGGATAATTGCAACATAGGTAGAGGAGATCAAAGAAATTATGGGGAGATGCAACATAAGGATATCACATATTATGAGAGATGGTAATAAACTGGCTGATTACTTAGCCAACTTTGCTTTAGATAGAGGTAATTTTGAGGATGACTGTTTCACACAATTGGAGGTACAAGGTCGAAGATTGATGAATGATGATAAATTACAATATACCTATTTGAGAGTGAAGGTTGCAAAGAATTAGGAGGAATGTAGGATAGGAGTGTAGGAAGAAGGGGAAGCAGTCATGATCATCATCCTCAAATCTGTACAGAGGAGAGGGTGATGATTCTGTTTTTGACTAACTCTGTTTGTTTTTTTTGTAGGAAATATTACTGTATCCATGCCTTACTATTTGATACAAATTCAATGGGTGGTATTAGCACCTAGTGCTCATTCCCCTGAAGGAGTACTAGTAGTAGGCATAAGCATGGAAGCAAAGAGGAACTCTAGTATACTAGGGTCGGCCTACAGTCATTGAAATCTGAACTTCAGTAACTTCACCATGAAGTTACAAGCAAAGAATTCACAGTACTGGAGTTATAACACAAGAATGCCTAGAGATTAATCGTGACAATCATGTCATATATGTTTGACTGGGATTCTTGGCAGTCAAAAACAGGGTCAAGGATTGCATTTTGGAGTAAATCCCCAATGCATTACAGTAATATTACATCCCAGGAATGGTTCCAAACAAAGATTTCATTAGATTACTGCTGGAGATCACACGATTTTCACACCAAACAAAGCATGCTCACCTTTGTGCATATTTACTGGACACTAGAAGATAGGATGAATGCGTCCACACTAGATTTACTGTGGGAGAACTATCAGCTATATATGTACTTGGGGACATTATACCTCTGTGTATATGTTGAGACATCAAATTTACAACCAAGGAACAGTTACGCAATTTGGAGGACAACTATTGCAAGTAACAGGAGTCAAAAGCCTTTATGCACGTGTGACTACAGGATATCAGGTTTACTACTATGGTTTTCTGCTGCCTATGTATAGCATGGAGGACAGATGGGTCGAGTTTTCTTGAGCTACTTGCCACTGCAACTTGAGCAAAAAGGTTCTCACACAAAGCGAGGAATACTGCCCAGGTTACTTTGCTGGCAGTGTGGATAATTCATGCAGTCATTGCAATCATAGGGCTAGTTTTTACTCATGAGTATTTTTACACATACCAGTCTGTTTTTAGTTCAAAATGTACTACCAAATTTGATTATCCTTTGCTCAATCTTGGTATTAGGGGCTATGTAATCGCCAAAGTCTTATTAGCTACACATGTAAGACATTACATTACTTTATTTTTGTTTTCATTTTAAATATATATAAAAACTATACCAAGGCACCTCGCCTAGTGGATTTTCTATAACAATGACTCTAATTCGGGTGACCAAGAGGATGTCAAAGTCCGAAAAGAAAAGAAAAATAGAGGCTTGATATCTCATTCCAAGCACTTCTCAACTTTGGACTTGTATGGTGATATGGGAATTGAACCATGTGAATCCATGCGGGACTGCAAAGAAGACAGACAAGAGCCATACATCTTGAAATTTGAAAATTCAAGAACGCAAAATGACATTCCTCAAAAGAAAGACAATAAATGCAAAATGAAGAATTTGATGTTTGGCTTGATCATCTACTCATCACCCCCATCGCTCGTGGTCACAAACTTGATTCCAAGTTAGGTGCCCAATTCATATCTTCCAAGTGGAGAGAAAAGTGATAAAGTTGATGCGCGTCGTGCCATGACGTCAAATGCGGTGCTTGGTGGGAGGCAACCCATCATTTTCAAATATTGTTGTTAGATTTTTATTTTTGTAGGTTAGTTGCTTTGTTGAATATTTTGATGTGTGTGTGTCTTAGAATGCAGGGAAAGTGAAGAAAAATTGGTTATGCGGACCGTATATGGGTCGCGGAATGAGTCAGAAGCTCGTAAACTATGATCTTTCAAAAATGCGGTGGAATGCCAATTATGCGGATAGCATAACGGTTATGCGACTAAATATGTGGTCGCACATTGGCGAAGCACACACTCATCGTGTTCAAAATTTTTAGTCTTTTTCAAGTTTTCTTTTTTAAAATAGCTCAGTATATTGTTTTTGACTACTCTGCCAATTTTTAGAACTTTTGGAGTTGATTTGAGCAAGTCGGGATGACCAGACAGCCAAAAACCAGTAGCTGCTGGAAAATTACAGAAGCATTGCTTCGCGTTCGTAGTGGAACTTTGCGATCGTGAAGGGTAATAAATTTTTAAGCCTATGCGTTTGCGATACATATGTCGCGTTTGCGGCTGTTTGGTCAACATTTGACCCTTCACAAAGGCGATAGATCCCTCGCAAATGCAAGACTCATGTAAGTTTAAAATATCAAAATACTAGAAATCAACGTTTAATCCCTCTCTTTGCTCAAGAACAGTTCTTCCTACTCCTTGAACCCCAAAAAAAAACCAAATTCACCATAATCTTCAATTTCATTGCAATCTCCCTCGCCATTCTCAAGGTATGTGATTTTTTCTCTTGTCTCCTAACTTTTTCTTCCTTTTCTTGGAGTGAAATGGTAGAAGAGCAGCCATGGTTATTTTGTGCTTAGGGTTAAAAATTTTGAGTCCTAAATGTCAACATTGTGTGTGAAATTTGTTGTGCTTGCTGGGTGAGGTTGGTTGAGTGAGAGTGTATTATTGTAAAATTTTGGGCGAGATGGGTGCTAAAATTGACTGGAAAATGAACAAGGAAAAGAGGGCACACAAATTGTTTGACAAAATGCCTGAAAGAAAAAGAGGTCTGGGCGATGAAGATGACCTTCGCGAACGCGAAGGTCTATTTCTGGGCAAAAAATTTTTGCCCTTCGCGAACGCGATGGACCTTACGCGAATGCGAAGAGCAAAACCTGGCAGTCCCGAAAATGGCAAAAAACATTAGCTTTGCACAGCTCTGCCCGGAACCCTTTTTGCCCATTTCTTTGACTTAAATACTTCCTAATACATTGTTTTATGTGTCTATATGAGCTTTTAATATTGTTGGTCTATTTTGTAGGTAGTTTGGGCATAAAATCGATCCGGAATACAATGAAATTAAGCAAGGACATTTCCCCGAAGCTGAACAAGAGGAACCCTTTGATCATGACCAGTTTTTATCTACGGAATGTGAAAGGAAATGTGACGAACTCTTGTCAAAAACCATTTTCGGGGAAATAGGAATAAACATGGAAACGGTTGAAGCTAAAATGCTGGGCTTTTACACAAGATTGGTATAAAGCAGGTGGATTTGTTTTGCTGCTCAAGCAAATGATGCCAACTACACAGTAGTGTTAGAATTTTATGCAAATGCCTTGAGGAACGACTTCCAAGGAACCTTAGTTACTACTGTGCGGGGTGTGCAAGTCAACTTCAGCCCTGAGATAATTAACAGAATTTACGGCCTTCCCAATTTCGATAATGAGGTTTACAGAGACAGAGCAAAAGTAGGAGAAAACCAATGGTTGGTGGACAAATTGCATGATGGGGTGACCCCAAAGTGGTTGACAGTGCACAATGGAGTTGATTCTCATAACTTTACTGTTGAGGCAAAGATGTGGCTCTCCATTATCTGTGCAAGGATCTTTCCTTCTACAAATGACACTGATGTGACACCAGAGAGGGCACTGATAATTGCTGCTATCATGGATGGACTACTCGTGAACGTGGGGGAGCACATTGTTAGAGAAATCGAGGAAGCCACCCATGGGAGGTCCAAGAGCCTATTCTTCCCATCATTTATCACTCGGCTATGCTATGATGCTGGGGTGTTAAAACACCCAAATGATGATGAGAAAGGTCTGGAAAAGTCGATGATCCACCCATTGCTGAAAAGAGGACCCACTGACAAGCAGAAAAAGAGGAAGATTGATGTTGCATCCTCTTCATTTGGGTAGTTCTCTGAGGCCATCACTGATCCCGCCGGACCCTTTCTACCTGCACCAGGGTCATTTGACCTCATGGGACCACTCACCTCTCCAGACAGATACATGGAGTAGATGCACACATTAGGTAGCTTATAGCTGGACTTCCTACTGGCCTATCTGGGGCTCGCACATCTACTGACACTGATGCCCCACCATCCTTGGATGATGTAGTCAAAGAGCAAAAAGCAATAATGGGCAAGATGGTGGCCATGAACAACATGTTTGAAAATATGAGCCGCCGGCAAGGGAAGATTGAGATGCGGTCGAGAAAGTTCAAGGAGCACGAAAAGAAAAATAGCAAACTCCTGAACAAGATGATGAATAAGCTGAGGTCGTTCTGTAGTTCAAACGACTCTGATGATGATGACGAGGAGGAGCTCGAATTTCCTTCCCCCTCCGTCTTCGACTGAGGCTAATTTAGGGAGCCCTCTAACTATTATGCTTTTTGTCTTGATATTGTGCAATGAGGACAATGTAATGATGTCAGTTGGGGGGTGGCACACTATATCTGTATATTTATGCTTGACTTATGCATTTTCCAGGCTTGTGAGTTTGTATCGATATTGTGTGCCCTTATGAGGCTTGTTTTGTGATTAATATAGTGGTGGATTGGTCGCTTTTGTTATTTTATTTTCTTTAGAAGTTTTTAGTTATTTTATTTTTATTCCTTTAGTAGTTTTTAGTTTATATTATTTTTATCTCTTTAGTAGTCATATACTTTTCAATAATTTTTTGTTTGGGTTTTCTTTATACTACGATTCTTTCCCAAGGAATATTTTTGTGTTGAACGGGGTAGCTTTTCCCTATGATGGATGGCGTGATGACTTTCTTAAGAGAATTAGTCTTGCTTTGTCATGTGGAGACTTTTGAATTATTTGGTACTAATAAAATTAGTCTCTTGTATGTGAAGTGTGAATTAAGAACACCCCTCCGAATTTTGATTGTAAATTGAAAAAGTTGCATGAGGAAGAATAATTTTTGTGATAACTTTTTGGCTAATTTTGTGCCTCTTGTCACCCCCCCTTTTTTTCCTCCTCGCGGAGAAAGTCCGAGCTTTGACATTCATGGGGGATCGACTCGTTTCCTTTTGGGAATTGGGTGTTTTGAAGAGTCGCCACCTAACGGATTATGGTGCGTTAGGGCACCTAGAGCAGATAAATCATAAAACCGGTTTGCATTACCAGAGATTAGGGTAAGGGCTCGAAATAACCTTGAGGGGAAGGTATTAGGCACCCCTTGCGGTCCACAACGGTGGGTCCCTGCCGAACTTATATGAATAAGTCATTTTGAACAAGTAAACAGTTTTAACACATATTTGCAAATAAAGGCATATTTTCACGTTCTAAATACATATGTGATTCAAGTAATGAAATTAAGAGGTTCGAATAGCTTACACATGTACATGCAAAGAAAAGGGAATTTAGAATTTAAACACATAGGGGGGTTAGGAAAGGGAAGTCCTAAGTTGATTAGCCTACAGGATCATACCCATGCAATGCCTAGTAATCACTCCTCAATGAGGGGCTACACGTGACATTATCGCGCAGTCATCATACCCTTTACTACCCATTACCCCCCTTTAGTGGTTATGAGAGAGTTTAATTAGCGACCTCTAAGCGTGCTGCTACCCATCCCTTCCTGATTGTCCCAGAGGAATTTAGGACCTCTAAATCTGGATAGTTCTAGACAGCTTAAGGTTTTATCAAAGGTAAAAGTCTAGGCGACATGCAAATAACACATAGGGCAAGCAGATAAGGACAAGTATTTAGCAGGCTCACATTTACCTCCGCATGTATATAGGCAACAAACAACACGTCTAAAACACAAGTTTTGAAGAAAGTTTAGAAATCCTAAGAAACATGGTATCTAGATGGATGTTACAGATTCAGGATGCAAGGAAAGTGGCAGAATTCCTAACCAGTGTGCCTACTGGTTTTATGGCCTGTTAAGCCTGGGTAATTTCATACATAAACAGAACTGGTTTTAATTTTAACGCCCTAAGGTTTGCCTAAGCAGTCGCAATTCTGGAAAAATCATTTTGAGTCCTTTATCCTATATGCATGCTTTCTAGTAACATTGAATAATACAACATTGAAGACTAGTAAAGAAATGCGTAGGATAATTAATTAAACGGATTCAACACCTATAGGCACGATCTCTAATTAAAACTGATTTTAGATCCTGTAGGCATGATTTCTAATTAAAACTGATTTTTAGATCCTATAGGCATGATCTCTAAAGAGACAGATTTGAATATATACCGTAGTGAGAATTGAACCTTATTTTATTTCCTATAGGCATGATGTCTAATCATGTAAAGTAGAGCAGGCAACACTTATTTGGACCAAAACGAAACCCTATAGACATGTTATCTAATAAAAACACATTTGAACCAAAGTAATCCTATAGGCATGTTATCTACCCGATTTTTAAACCTACATTGTACATATCTACCCTCATTTTTTCACTAGTCATCCCATTTCTGTTTACAAATTATTACAGACCAATGCTTGAATAAAAATTACATAAATAGAATAGAAATTAAGCTATGGAGAGCCCGAAACAGTCCCAAAGCAAGTCCTGGTATACTAGGCCTTTTGTAGTCTCAAACGCCAAGAGTTCTCATTGCCAATTTATGTCCAGGTGTGTCACAATTCCCTAAGGACCTCAAGGATCCCAGGCAGTGCTCACACCCAGACTTTCACAGTAGGGACTAAATATGTGCAGTGTGGAAGGGCCACCCCAGTGTGCCAGAGTTCAAAGGAATCTCAAGAGGACTCCAAGGCAGTACACACACTGGAGGGGCAGAACCTATTGACTTAAGAGTAAAGTGAGAGTGCTTGACATAGTTTTGAAACGATTTTGAAAAGATAGTATAGAGATGATTCTAGGAGTGAAAAAGGTTTTCTGAAATAGGAACTAGTTTGGTGGTAAAACAGTTTGAGAAAAAGTATTAAAACACTTTTGAAACCAAAACAAATCACAGAACAACCAGATTCAGAAACACTTGGCAAACAGATTCCACACAAGGATAGAGGGGTTTGGGACACATAGGATACACATTAGTGTATGCGGAAGCATATATACAGCAAAATGCACAGAATTCTCAGGAGCTTTATAGAATAATAGATTAGTCATGACAGTAGGTAGTTGGGACACATAGCAGGAGTATAGCAAAACCATGTTGAAAACAGAGGGTATGGGACAGAATCCTATACATAATTAGGATCAATTGAAGCCCCAAGAGATTAGGTATAATCTCATCAGTAAAGAAGAGCAAACAGAAATTTAAACATGCTGTACAAGCATCACATAAGCATTCATAGTTTAGGCATGCTGACTATATACTGAACAAACAAGATTTAAACATGCTAGATGAAGCAGTAAATAAGCAGTTATAGTTTGGGCATGCTAGTTACATATTGAGCAAGACAGAATCAGGCATGCTAAACAAGACAATGAGCAGTAATAAAATACACAAAGTGTTAGGTTTTAGAAATTAAACTGAGACATACCAGTTAAGGAAGACAACACAGAATGTAAAGCAGGTGTAGTTCAATATCTAGCCTTGGCTTACAACCGGCTAGACAAGTGAATATCACAAGTAGCAGAAAAAAGAGCTTTAGAGTGTAAGTGTGTTTTTGAACTAGTGCGCGTGTCTAGAAGTGAGAATAGAGGAGAGCATATATAGTAGTTAATAATTAAACAGAATAAGGTAAAAGATCAATTGTTCAGCAATTAGGGAAATTTACAGAATCAATCATGCATAAAATCAGTAAGATCTCCCCTAATTAAGGGGTAATCAACCAACGGTAAAGGTCAGGACAATATTTAAGGAAAGAAGAATCGAGTAAAACTTAAGCACATAATGGGCAATTAGGGGTAAATAATAGGGGTTTAATTAAGGAAACCATTTTGAGGAATCTATAAGTATCACAGTTAATTCTAATAAGGTAAGAAAATAATTAAAAGGTGTAAAAACAGGGAAATAATCAAAATCAACACATAGGTCTTAATAGAGCAAATCAGTGAATCGAAATTCAAACAAATAATACTGATTTAAGGGAGAATAATATAGGTTTCAATGAATAAATAAGTAGGCCAAGTATAAACACACAGAATCAGTCGAGAATCGAATCATAAACCCTAATGGAGACATACTAGGGTAAAATCACAAGACACTGAATTAAGCTAAAGGAAAAACATAGAACAAAAACAGTGCACAAGTAATACGGTCAAACTCAGAATCAAAGCAAAAGAAAAAATGTCAAAAATGGTTTTAGCATAAATCAACTAGGGCTAAGGCAAACTCGACATAAATCGACTAAGAAACACAGAAGGTTAAACATTCAAAGTCAGAAAACGTTTGGTGAAAAGGATTTCCAGGAAACCCTAGCTTTAGAAAAATGGGAAATCACTCAAAAAACCAGAAGATTTCTTATGAAAACATGTGAAATAGGTCCGATTCGTCTCAAATCGGTACAGATCTGAGAAGATTAAAGACAAAATTTAGGGTTTTCAGAAGTAACTCAGAGATGAGAACATAGACTTAGAAATCCAGAGGTTCAAGATGAAAATAAGAAATTCTTACTCGAAATCGAACCAGAATGGCCTGAAACAGGTGAGAAAGAACCAAAGTCGTAAGCGGACTAACCCTGGTCCCTTGAGGACCTTAGAGATGGAAGTACCCAACATAGGAGAGGCCATTGGATGCCTGGGGTGGTGAGAAACTGCCATGGACGGCGTGGATGAGTGACAGCGAGGGAGATTTAGGGTTAGAGTTAGAGAGCGTTTGAGAGTCGAGGGAACGAAAGGACGGCGGAAATGAGAGACAATGAAAGGGTTTTGGGGGTCGTTTGGGTTAATATGGTAAGTTTAATCGTGGACCGTTGATCAAAATGATCAACGGCCACCATTAAACGGGGCTATTGGGTCGGGGCATGCAGATTGGGCCTAAGGGAGTTTTGGGTTTGCTTTTATAGGGTATTGGGCTGGTAGATTTTAGGCTTAAAATTGAAATAAAAGAGGCTATTTGTTAAATACCCCAAACAATTGATTAAAAAATAATTTGTAAAATAATTACTAATTATTAAAAATGAATTTCATGCATAGAAATATTTTAAAATAGTTATTAGTATTTAAAAATGCAAATGACTAATTTTTGATAAAATAATACAAAACTATACGCATGGGCTATAATTGCAAAGTTATTGCAATTATAGCCAAAAGGTGCCAATTTGGCTATTTATGAAATAATTTGGACTCAATAGGATCATAATAGTAATATTAAATCAAAAACATGTTCTAAATTCATTTGTGATGCAATTTTACAGTTATTTATATGAATAAAATATTGAAATAAATTAATTTAAAGACGTAAAAATTATGGAAAAATACCCATTGATGCTAATGCATAGTTTTAAAGGTATATATTTCAAAATATTATAGGGAAAAATTGGGTATCAACAGCTGCCCCTCTTTACCCAGGAAGGATGAAAGAGTTTTCGGGTAAAGAAATGATGGCCAATTTTAGCCGGATGGGATGTTATGAAAGATAGAGGCCGAACTCTGGTCTATGAGCTACCTATATATCCCTGGTTTTATAGGAATCGGGCCATGTGTAGTTCCAGATTCATTGGCGGAATATACCGATGAAGTCATCTCAAGAACGGACACAAGATTTCGGTATAGGTGAAAGAATGGTTATGGTGAATGGTTAAGTCTCGAGATAGTTGAAGGAACTGGAGCGAGGTTGCTCCCGCTAGGATATCGGTTGCTTATTGATCACCTGCAGATAAAGAGATGCTACAAACATGTATTTGTGCGAAAATTTAAATATGATACAGATTCCCTTTGGACCATGAGAGTCGTCTTCGGACGGTTAAGGATGACGTCCTCAGACCATGACGTCCTGGGCCATGAATTGTTCGGTGAGGGATTCGCAGGCCATGGAATGATGTTCTCGGGCCATGAAGATGGTGCCTCCGAACCATGATGCCTTTGAATAATGATATGCAAATTTGAGAGATCCTCAGGCCATGGCATGGTGTCCTCCGGCTATGAGGATGATGCCTTTAGACTATGACGCCTTTGGATAGTTTGGCGATATTTCTGCCCATGAGATGCAATAGTATGATGTTAACAAGACAAGGCTTAGTCTTATGAAATGAAGGGCAGAGCTTAGCCCAATAGAAAAGTAAATAGACAGTACCGGAATAGAGCAATATTTGTGCAAGTAGGGACAATGCTTAGTCTCATGCAAATGTGAGGGCAGGGATTAGGCTCATGCAAATATGGAGGCAAGGATTAGCCTCATGCAAATATGGAGGCAGGGGTTAGCCTCATGCAAATATGGAGGCAAGGATTAGCCTCATGCAAATGTGGAGGCAGGGATTAGCCTCATGCAAGTATGAAGGCAAGGATTAGCCTCATGCGAATGTGATGGCGAGGATTAGCCTCATGCAAGCACGGAGGCAGGGATTAGCCTCATGCAAATATGGAGGCAATGATTAGCCTCATACAAGCACGGAGGCAGGGATTAGCCTCATGCAAATATGGAGGCAGGGATTAGCCTCATGCAAATATGGAGGCAAGGATTAGCCTCATGCAAGCACGGAGGCAGGGATTAGCCTCATGTAGATATGGAGGCAGGGATTAGCCTCATGCAGATATGGAGGCAAGGATTAGCCTCATGCAAAGAGCAGATAGCAAACAAGAGTAGAATGTTTCTTAGCTGGGATATGTTCAGTGTCTGGTGGCCCGTTTGGATAGTGATTTTGCTTTGTGTACATTTGTTTGCGAATGCTATCGCTATGTCAGATGTGCGTGCACTCAAAGAAAAATTGTAAGTTTTGTGAGGGGAGGTTGGTTCGTGCTTTCGTCCGCTGGCCTTGCTTTGTTCCGCTCTGGAGGCCTCATTTGAGTTTCCCTGGGTAACACCTGACTGTTACGAAAATAGAGTTTTCGAAAACATGTAATTATTGATGAAAAATAGCGTTATTTAAAACATATTGAAATATCAAGTAATTTTAGATGAACTAGTGACCGTAACACGTTTCAGAGACATTGCAACTCCTTATGTTAGAATTTTGAGGGTCCTCCTCAAAATTCTGCCCAGTTTGGTAGATGATCCTTCGGCCGTTTGTGGGTAACGAGCCTTGTTGAACTTCCTTCGAAATTTTGAGAATCCTTCTCAAAATTCTGCCCCAGTTTATTAACCGATTTCTGACCGTTTGACATATGTTGGTGTTGGCTGGACTTGCTCCGGAATTTTGAGGGTCCTCCTAAAAGTTCTGCCCCAGTTTCTGATCTTGGGGGGAAATGGAAATTTTATTATGGTATGACCGAATTTATAAGGCTGCCTACGTATCCCCTCTTAAATGGGAATCAGGTCAAGTGTAGTTCAGTTACATCAAAATGAGGAAATGTGAATAATCTAAGCATAATATCTTTTGACTGCATCTGAATTGATTGGTTTTGGCCAGATTTCTCCGTACATTTCTGCAAGTATAAGTGCTCCTCCTGTTAGCACCCTGTGAACCATGTAAGGACCTTGCCAGTTGGGAGAGAATTTCCCTTTGGCTTTATCTTGATGTGGGAAGATCTTCTTCAGCACTAGCTATCCTGGTGCAAATTGTCTCGGTTTGACCCTTTTGTTGAAAGCTCTAGACATTCTGCTCTGATAAAGTTGACCGCGACATACTGCGTTCATCCTCTTTCCATCGATAATGGCCAATTGTTCATAGCGGCTCCTTATCCATTCTACATCGCTGAGTTCAGCCTCCTGTATGATTCTTAAAGAAGGAATCTCCACCTCGACTGGGATGACGGCTTCGGTACCATAGACCAGCATGTAAGGAGTTGCCCCGGTTGATGTGCAAACTATGGTGCGGTATCCCAACAAAGGGAAGGGTAGCTTCTCGTGCCATTGTTTGTGGTTTTCTACCATCTTCCTTAGTATCTTCTTGATGGTTTTGTTGGCGGCCTCTATGGCTCCATTCATCTGAGGTCTATAGGCTATGGAATTCTTGTGCTTGATTTTGAATTTTTCACACATGGCTTTCATCAGATCACTATTGAGATTGGCGGCATTATCAATAACAATAGACTCGGGAACTCCGAATCGGCAAACAATACGATCTTTGACAAAATCCGCGACAACTTTCTTGGTCACAGCTTTGTAAGATGTAGCCTCTACCCATTTTGTGAAGTAATCAATGGCTACTAGAATAAACCTGTGCCCGTTTGAAGCTGTGGGCTCGATAGGACCGATGACGTCCATTCCCCAGGCGGCGAACGACCAAGGTGAGCTTGTCGCATTGAGTTCATTCGGCGGCACTTTTATCATATCAGCATGTACTTGACATTAGTAGCATTTGCGGACATACTGGACACAATCTGTGTCAATAGTCATCTAAAAGTAACCAGCCATATGTATCTTCTTGGCCAAGACAAAACCATTCATAGGCGGGCCGCAGGTCCCAGCATGTATCTCCTCAAGTAGTTTAGAAGCTTCTTTTGCGTCGACACATCTTAGCAATCCCAAATCAGGAGTTTTTCTGTACAATTTTCCTCCACTGTGGAAAAAGTGATTGGACAATCTCCGAAGTGTACGTTTCTGAGTGTGGTTTGCATGCTTCGGATATTCTCCTTTCCCCAAATATTTCTTGATGTCATAGAACCAAGGCTTCCCGTCTGTTTCTTCTTCAACGTGGGCACAATACTCTGGTTGATTATGAACTCTCACTGGGATGGGATCGATGAAATTCTTGTCCGGATACTGTATCATAGATGACAAGGTGGCCAATGCATCGGCAAACTCATTCTGAATTCTGGGTACATGCCGAAACTCTATCTTCGTGAACCTTTTTCTTAATTCCTGTACATGGTGCAGATATGGCAATATCTTGGAATTCTTGGTGGCCCACTCTCCTTGTACTTGGTGCACAAGCAAATCTGAATCACCGATTACCAGCAGCTCTTGAATATTCATGTCGACTGCCATGTTGAGTCCTAGTATGCAGGCCTCATACTCTGCCATGTTGTTGGTGCAGGGAAATCTGAGCTTAGCAGATACCGAATAATGTTGACCTGATTTTGATACCAAAACCGCTCCAAAGCCTACTCCTTTGAAATTTGCAGCTCCATCAAAGAACATCCTCCAACCGTCATATGCTTCAGTAATGTCCTCTCCTACGAATGATACCTCTTCATCAGGAAAATACATTTTTAAGGGTTCGTATTCTCCTCCCACCGTATTCTCAGCAAGATGATCTGCCAATGCTTGTCCTTTGACCGCCTTTTGAGTTACGTAGACGATATCGAACTCACTCAACAGTATCTGCCACTTGGCCAACTTCCCAATCGGCATGGGTTTCTGAAATATGTACTTTAGAGGGTCCATCCTGGATATGAGGTATGTGGTATAGGCACATAAGTAATGCCTCAACTTCTGGGCCGTGCAGGCCAAAGCACAACAAGTGCGTTCCAGTAGAGAGTACCATGCTTCGAAAGGTGTGAACTGCTTACTCAAGTAGTATATGGCTTGCTCCTTTCTCCCTGTCACATCATGTTATCCCAAAACGCATCCGAAGGCTCCATCCAATACAGATAGATAGAGTAGCAAAGGCCGTCCTGGCTCTGGCGGGACCAAGACCGGTGGTGTGGACAGGTATTCCTTGATTTTGTCAAAAACTTTCTGACAATCCTCGGTCTAGCTTGCCTCGGCATCTTTCCTCAGCATCTTGAAGATGGGTTCACATATGACTGTGGACTATGCTATGAAGCGACTAATATAGTTGAGATGCCCTAGGAAGCTCATCACGTCCTTTTTGCTCCAAGGCGGCGGTAACTCCTGAATAGCCTTGACTTTAGACGGATCTAGCTCGATCCCTTGACGGCTGACGATGAATTTTCCTGCGGGAACCCCGAAAGCACACTTTGCGGGGTTCGGCTTTAAGTTGTACCTCCTTAACCTGTCAAAGAACTTTCTCAAGTCTGCTATGTGATCTCCGGCCCTCTTGTATTTGATAATGACATCGTCCACATACACCTCTATTTCTTTGTGTATCATATCATGGAAGATGGTTGTCATGGCTCTCATGTAGGTAGCCCCATCATTCTTTAGACCAAATGGCATCATCTTGTAGCAGTATACCCCCCTATGGTGTAATAAAAGCTGTTTTCTCTGCGTCTTCTTCGTCTATCCAGATCTGGTGATAACCCGCGAAGCAATCTACAAAGGATTGGAGTTCATGCTTGGCGCAATTGTCGATCAGGATGTGTATATTCGGCAGTGGGAAGTCGTCCTTGGGACTTGCTCTGTTTAAATCTCGATAGTCAACACATACTCTGACTTTCCCATCTTTCTTCGGAACTGGCACAATGTTGGCTAGCTAGGTTGGGTACTGAACCACCCTGAGAACTTTGGCTTTGATCTACTTAGTAACTTCCTCCTTGATTTTCAGGCTCATATCGGGTTTGAATTTTCTGAGTTTCTGCTTCAGTGGCGGACACATTGGATTGGTAGGTAACTTGTGAGCCACTATGGACGTGCTCAAACCGGTCTTGTCATCATATGACCATGCGAAAATGTCCTCATACTCCTATAAGAAATGAATGTATTCTTCCTTCTCTGTTGGTGACAAGTGAATGCTGATGCGAGTCACCTTAACGGTCTCGGCGTCTCCCAAGTTTACTGCTCGGTTTCGTCCAGGTTGGACTTAAGCTTATTTTCAAAGTTTTCAATCTCCCTGACGACCTCCTCGGGTATTTCATCTTCTTCATCTAAATCACTAACCTCATATTGCGTTGCCTCATTACATGTCACAGTCACCGGTTCATCAGGGAAAGTAATAATAATGCTGTAGAAAAATGTGGAAGATAATAATAAATATTAAAGAGCAATGCATTTGATTAAAACTTGAAAAACATCCAGACAAGTACGGCTCGATGAATCGAGCGTTTATTTCAAAACCAGTAAGTCTTTGAAACAAAATTACTGAAAATCTTAAATGCCTAGAATGGCTATAAAAATAAAATCTGCTAAGCTACCCAGGGACTCGGCAGGCCCAGGATGGTGTGGCGGTCCAGTTCTTGAGAATGGCTCCCTTCTCCATAGTCTGAATAGTGAGGCCTTCTTCCTCCTCCTCCTCAATTATCGCACTGCAGTCCATGTCTTCATCCTCCAAGAACAGATTCCTCAGCCTAGCTAATGCTTCTTCTTCTGCAGTTCCCCATATTGTATCAGCTTGGTGAAAAGCTTGATCCAGATGTGGCACTGGTTGCTCGAGAGGGTAATACGGTCCGTGCCATGGAGGCAGCCAATCATTATATTCTTGCCACGTGTACTGATATCCGAGCCCAAAGGTAGTACCATGACCCTTCAGTTGTATCGGTTTAGTAATACCCTGGAGATTCTTCGCAAGCCCTTTGCCGGGTTCATACCCAGACCATGCCAGTATGCTTTCTATTTTGTTACTCCACCATTTGTCTTTCTCAACGGCGTTGACACATTCAATGTGACGATAGGTTTCCCTTCCTAACTTTCTTCTATTCCCAATAACCGGGATGGTTTGACTGGTGTAAATGGGGCAACTCCCGTCCCCGTGAATGATCACCTCCTGATGGTTCCATTCAAACTTTACTGCCTGATGCAAGGTTGATGCCACAGCCCCAGCGGCGTGTATCCATGGTCGTCGTAACAGCAAATTGTAGGATGCAAATATGTCCAGCACCTGAAACTCGACATCGAACCACGTAGGCCCCATTTGCAGGCAAAGATTAATTTCTCCGATGGTAGCTCTCTAAGACCCACCAAAAGCCTTCACGTTCATGGCCCCTTCTCGTATCTCGTATAGGACTTTGCCCAACCTCTTTAATGTTTTCAATGGGCAAATATTGAGATTGGATCCTCCATCAATCAGGACCCTGGCAATGAAGTAGTCTTCGCATTGCACTGTGATGTGCAGTGCCCGGTAGTGATTCAAACCCTCAGGCGGAAACTCATCCTCGTGGAAAGTGATTTTGTGACTTTCCAACACCTGTCCCACCATGTTAGCCATTTATCCGCTTGTGATATTATTGGCACATAAGCTTCGCTCAACACCTTCATCAAAGTGTTCTTGTGTGCCTCTGAATTTTGCAACAGTGACAGGATGGATATCTGAGCTGGGGTTTTGTTCAAATGATCAATGACGGAATACTCCCTTGCTTTTACTTTCCTCCAAAGGTCGTCTGACCCAGTTTCAATGACAGGCTGCTTGGTATTGACATCCTTACTTGGTCCTCCCAAGTGTTCAGGTGTATAGACTCTTTCGGTCCTAGTCATTCCTTGTGCGGCATCAGATTCCTCCATCTTTGCCTTTCCCTTTCGCCTAGCTTCGGCAACATAATCCCAAGGTATTGCTTTTGAATTGAAAGGAGGTGTGGTTGATACTGTCACTGTAAAAGGTGCGACCACTTCTACTTCAAATGGAACAGGGGTGGCTGCGGGTGGAGCCACCTCTACCTCAAATGGAACTGATGTGGCTACCTCAACCTCGATTGGCGACTGAGTCTGTACTACAATAGGAGTAAGTGTGACTGAGGGTTTAAAGTTATCACCTTCCCGAATAAGCCTAATCGACCCCTCAGGTTCCAACTCTTCGTTTGTCTCTGTCATATGTATCCCACCGCCTCTATGATCAGGGAGAGGGTTGTTGCAAACATTGGGTGTGGCTTCCTTTGCCTGTATGACCTTGTTGTCAATCAACGTCTGGATCTTATCTTTCAATGCTCGACACTCGTCAATAGTGTGCCCCTTCATACCGGAATGGTACGCACAAGTTTTGTTAGGATTGACCCATCGGGATGGAGACTCTAATGCCACAGCGGGAATAGGAGTGACGTAACCTACGGCTTTCAACCTTTCATACAGCTGGTCGATGGGTTCAGCAATAGTGGTGTATTGTCTGGGTGGCTTGCGGTCAAAACTGGGTTGTGGTCTTGGATAATTTGGCGAGTTGGAGGTGATTGGAAATGAGACGGTTGGAAATTATAGGTATGATAGGCAGTGGCTGGTTGGGAATATCTGGGAGATGATGGTTGATATGTAGGTGGTGGTGCTTGGTATGTGGGTGGAGGTTCTTGTGCTTTGATGAAGAACTTGTTCATCTGTTCCTCGTCCAAAGATGGTCTGACCTTGGCCGCTTCCGACCTCCAACGAGTAGCGTACTCACGGAAAGTCTCGGTGGGTTTCTTCTTAAGATTCTGAATGTAGAAAACATCTGGTGCGTTTCCGTGTTGAATCTGAATCAATCCATGAAATCTGATGCCATACTTACCCAATTGGACCATTTCTTGGGATCCTGGCTGATGTACCAGGAGAAAGCATCTCCAGTAAGACTCCTTATGAAGAGTTTCATCCGGATCTTTTCATCTTTTCCGACTCCAACAAGCTTGTCACAATAGTTCCTTAGATGAACCCTGGGATCACCTGCACCGTCAAACATCTCGAACTTAGGAGGTTTGTACCCCTCTAGTAGTTCTACATCTGGCTGTATGCATAGATCTTTATAATTCAAGCCTGCTATCCCTTTGCCGCCTTCGACACCCTGCACCCAACTTGTCAATTTCTTGATTTCTTCGGCCATGTTCTTGATGAGCATGTCCTTCTCAGCTGATTCTGGTGTATAGGAAGTTGGTGAGGTATGGTCTCCACATATATGGGGTTGTTTTGATGAGTGCCACGGACTTGGGTGTAGTGATGGTCATTGGATGAGTTTTGAGGATCGAGAATGGGTTGTGGTGTGTTCTGGGGAGTGTGGTAAGTGGCGGTTGGTGGGTACTAGATTGGTTGACGGTGGTGTTGTGGCGAAGTTGGTACCGGTAAGGGATTGAGATTCTGAGGTGGGGTTGCATATTGATGCGGTGCAGGAGGGTTTTGTGGATGTTGGTTTGGTGTGTTCTGAGGAGGTGCTGGGTTCTTTGGGTTTTGTTGATTAATGTCGGGAACATTCAAAGTGAGGGATAAGTTCACCAAGTTGCGGACCTGCTCAAGTTCTCCCTGTAGCTTCAGTATCTTTTGTTCTAACCTTAGAACCAAATCATTTGGTGCCGGAGTACTCCGACCATCTGAAGTTTCTGCATTTTTCGCATTTTCCTTTCGAATACCACTTAAGTCGTCGATTTTAGCCTTCCCTTTGCTCTTTGTATTGCTTGGAGGAGGACGAGGTGGAGGACCTCTAGATCTGGTATGGTACGCTGATGATGCCAGTATGAGCGAACCAACCTTAGGGGATGGGAATAATCAAAATAAAGAAAAAAAAAGAAAAGATAAACAAGTCAGTAAGGATTACGAAATGTCTGCAGTATTTAAACACATATTGCGAGAATGTAAATTCGTGTCCTAATTTGGGAGCCTCATTGTGCCCGAGGTAGGCCTAGCGACAAATAGATTTGGAGAACTTTAGATGCCAGTGAATGCCTCATTTAATAATATGAAAGATAGACGAATCCCAAAACGACACTAAGATAATAGAAAAGTAAGTCACTATTGGCACTTGGCCTTATTACATTTTTGGAAAGCAAATAAATCTAGCCTATTTGGTCCCAGAAGGACTTTCCCCCGATTCGATCTTCCTGACTCCATCGTACAGGTTCCCCAGCTCGCGCAGACCCACCAGCAGGTAGGCTCTAGCCAAATGTCCTCCTTCGCTTCCTTCAGCATTCTGGCGATCCTCAATCCTCTTTATGACTTTACCCTCCAGCTTCACTAATCCTCGCTCCAGATATTCCAACTTTCTGTTGGAAGTGACAGCTATTTCTTTCCATTCTTATATCAACCTCATATTTGCCTCGTGTATTTCCCGGTGCTCATTCTCAGAGTCGTGGACCCTCTTGCGTAGTCTGTTGTATTTGACTTGAGCTTCAACTTCTTCATCTATGATCCTATTCCCTCGACCGGCTCCTGGCCTCACCATTCCCTTTAGATTGTCTTCTAACCATGCTGGGTAGAGAGGTTCGCACCCTACATGATACCTGTCAGGCTCAATGGTGTCCTTTTCCACAATGATCTTGCAGTGCCACATGTGTTGAGCCTGGCATTTGTAAGGGACGTCGTCGTCCTGAAAGTCTGAAATGACTCATCTTGGCAACCCTTGGTACAACCTGCTTCCTGCCTGCTTGCCTCATAACTCGGATAGGGACATAGGGGTATATTCCTCTCAACCCAATCAGCACCAAGTGTGGAGCGTCCCTTGATCTGATGATGAATTCGTCTGTTGGGAACCATTCAAACATCTATTGCACTTGTTCCTCGGTCAGATTGTCGAAGAACTCCAGCCACTCTTTGGCACATTCCGGCTGAGCAAACCTGTCCGGAATGTAAGTCATCCGCTTGGGGTGATGGAAGGCAATATGGTCGTTCCAAGCCCTTCGCGGAAGTTCTTGGCGATACTGGCCCCTTTGAAGATGTTCTAATAACCACAACTGCAGCAACAAGTTACAACCCTCGAAATGCTTGATCCTCCTTTGACAGCGCTCTAGAGCCCTGTAGATGTCGGCTATGATCATGGGGACTATAGTGTATGTCTGTCCATTGATCCTTTCCATCAAAGTCTTGGCGACCATGGCCAATCTAGTATGGATTCTTTCCCTTTTCATCGGGAATACTATCAGGCCCAAGAAGCACACAATGAATACGAACACTCTGCGGTGGATGTGTCCTAGAGAAGTGATAGAAAGCTCGCCATGGAAGGTACGGTAGGACTTGCTATGGCCATATCTCTCATACAAGTATTCAAAGGGTATGTAGGATTTCTTTAGGCATTCCAAGTCAGCATTTTTCTTCAGCCCCATCATCTTTAGGAACCCTTTACCTGTACGGTTCTCCGACACCAACAACCTAGGGCTATCCCAAGACAGTCCTGCAAGTACCCCAATTTCTTCTAGGAGTGGTGTCATTTCCATATCGTCGAAACGGAACACAACCCTTTCACTGTCCCAAAACAAAGTGGCAGCCTCGATCATCCTATTGTTTGGCTGAATGTCTAGTAGAGAAGGTAAATTACCCAAGTGTTTCCTCACGTATTTCTTTTCACTTGAGGAAAGGTCCTCCCACCAATCCAGTAGCAATGGTGAAATGTTGCTGACCATGCCGAATCTGGGGACCTCGTGCCTCATTTTCTGCAAAACAAAAGGTTAGGCCCTTCTCCCCCACCAGACTCGACTATTTGTACATTCATGATTAGCATATCTGTCACACCTCCTTTTTACACCCGAGGGTATATGCAAGGGAGTTTTTTTCAATTAAAGTGACATTAATCGAAATGGGATTATTTTATTTATTTTATCAGAGTCGCCACTTGGAATAGTTCAATTGGTGTCCCAAGTCACTGGTTTATTTTAAAATCCCAAATCGTGGAAATTTCGACTTTATTTTAAAAGTCTGCGAACCAGAAATTCTAAGGAATTCTGTTAACCTGGGAGAAGGTGTTAGGCATTCCCGGGTTCTGTGGTTCTAGCACGGTCGCTTAAATTATTAATAATTGGCCTATTATCTGATTTACTACATGTTTTAAACCTATTGTGTATTTTTTTAAACTTTATAACCGCTTTTATTTATTTATTGTTACATATTGCAAATCATGTCACGGGAACCGTACCCAAGATCTACACCATGTTTAAATTATTTAAAGTTATTAAAAATTATGGCCGGGTCACATAAATGTACCCCAGATTTGGGAATTAGATATCACAGCTACGTCACGGGAACCGTACCCGTAGCTATGATGATTTTATTATAAATGCGCCTAAAGTAAACTACGAGTGTTTTAAAAAATAGGTGTTTTCTATACTAAGTTAATACTAATGTGAGGGCCATAGGTTATGGATTTTATTTGCGTATAGCACACCTCAAATTAATTGTTTTTAAGAAAAGATTTATTTTTCTCTAAGGCAAACTAAAGATGCTCCTACTTTAATCTAATTTAAAATTAGGTATCACAACCACGCTACGGGAACCGTACCCGTAGTTGTAATAATTTAATTGCGTGCCTAAAGCAAACTACGGACGTTTATGAATTACTTACTTCTAAGTTTGAGATTTTTGTGAAAGGTCAAAAGTTATGAAATTATTTTGTGGATAAAGAGATATATAACTAATTGAAACAATCTGCCGGACCCACACGATATTGGCCTAAAATTATTTTTTGACAAAATGATCAGCCTTCTGTTACTAGACACGGGTTTGATTTATCACATGAAACAAGTTACAAATGAACACAAATGGACCTAGGTCGAAGCCCAAGCATTTCATAAATGAAATCAAACCACAGATATGCCAACAGGTCTCATGGAGATCTCAAAATCGTGGGCCATATAGCTAGGGAGTCCATTTGACTCTTATTTCCCACATAGACTCAACTGATATGTACACTTTCTAGTGTAATTTTAGATTGCACAGATCAATAAATGAACATAGCTATTTCAGGAAGTATTTGGCACATTAAAGAACTAAATTGAGGAAAAACAGAACATGACCACAACAAGTAAACTCTAGTGGTTTTCTTTTTGAACTTTTACAACCATCAGTAACAAAGAGTAGCATTAGGAAAAACGATTTCCATATTGCTAACATGAACAATTAATTACTGACCAATTTTTGATAACACATAATCAATCAATTTTACATCATTATACTAAGATCACAACTCAATATGAATCACTCCTATATATGAAACTTCCATTTTGGAATCACGACTGTATTTCAAAACATGGAATCCATACTCAGGGCTTGCAATCTCTCATGCTTTCTAGGTCTTCATGCTTCTATGTTGAGTTCATAACTAACAACAGAGTTAGTACAGATTCACATGAGCTTGACAAATAACACCATGAGGGATTTAAATGTCGATTATTAGCATGCTTTAGCAAGATAAACAAATATTGATAGCAAATGAATCAGTTTAAGGATGGTTTTAACCCAAATTTCAACTACTGATCAGACATACAAAGAAGATGATACTAAACTGCTGACATTAACAAAGACCACATGTAAGCATATGTAGCAAACAAATACAAGAAAATTAAAAATAGGCATAGTCAGGGAATCAGTAAACTGAAGAACTTCATCTTTTCATATTCAAAGAGAGTTACAAGTGTGTTTTGGCTCACCTAACAACAGCAATAGCAAAAGAACCCAAGAAAATAGAAGAATAGATTTCTGAATCTTGAAAAGAAAAGAGCACCAACAAACAAACAGCAGCCGAATGAACTTGGATCCCAAAATTGAAAGTTCAACCACAATAAAACAGAACCAGCAACAAGAAGGAGTGACTAATCAACTCAAATAGCTATGAAGAAACCCAAAATTCTGTTCTAACCTCTGAAACTCCCAGCAAAAGACCTCAAAATAGAAGAAAACTCAAAAATTTCTTAAGAATACTTTTGGAAAGTTGGTTTTCAGTCGTTTGTGCCTTTTTTCAATTCTTTTTTTTTTCTGTGCCCTAATCATTGGCAAGAGGATCTTTTTATAGAAGGAATTTTAGGGCAACCAAATCAGATTTGTAATTTAAAAGTGCCCCTTAACTTCTAATTTTATTAACTTACCCCCCTGCCCCAGGATTTTCCCCCTCTTTTATCTCTAAAATGATCCTTGTCAGCTTCTCTAGAAGCTTCCTATGGACTTCCCTCAAACCCTATCCAATTCCAACCCCAGCAGCCCTGTATTTACCCTTTTTGTTTTTTACTGTTTTTGAGTTTAAAACCAGTGGTACTGGACCTGGACCATTTAAACCCTTAAGCCCAATATTTACTTGGGCTTTCGTACAAATCAGAAACCAAGTATGAACCCCAACCCAAAATAAAACTACCTTATGCAGAAATAAACAACTATTTGATTAATCAAAGACTATGATGCATTTTTAAGAAAACTATATATTATGAAAGTAACTAACCTATTTAATGAGCTATTAATCACTGATTAGTCAATTTTTCCCTAAAAAATAATAATAATTTTTTTAGACAGAAAAGGCATCATAGCAGAGGTTATGAAGAAAAATGGGATGAGAAATATACCGGTGGAATTGCAAAACTTCAATACCTCTGAGAAGAACATCAGGATCTTGATTCGAACTCGAACGAAAAAATTCGGCCAATGACGAGAATTATAACATGAACACTGGCCGGACTTTCGTCCATGGCCAATGCTTTATGCAACAATCCCCACCACATGCCAAAGATCAGACGGGGCAAAGGCTCAGAGGATTTGAGTCATGAATAGGTTATTAGCCCCAAAATCCGGCCAATCTTTGAGATAGGACAATTTCAAGATTAACACGGATCTCTTTGTTGAAAAAAATGGGGAATTCATGCGGGTTTTATCACGGATTGAGGACCAAATCAAGAAAATTTGGACAAAAGGCAAAAAGCTTGGATTTTTATTCTTGGATCTCAAATTCGGAGAAATTGAGTGATCTTTTGGAGAAATCAATGGCGGGATATGGATGAGGGGGTGATGGAGGTTGGGTGGTTTAAATTTGGAGGCTTTTGGAGGTGGTCCGCCGCCGTGAAACGATTTCCGGGCGGCGGAGGGACATCGGAGTGGGGCGGAGGTTCTGAGGGAGATGAGGGGACTTAGGTTTAGCTTAAGGAAATTGGCTGATTTAATGAAACATATGGGGAATTTGGTCGTTCAATGGGGTAAGCTAATCAAAACGACGTAGTTTTGCCATGCAACTACGTCGTTTTGGGGTAAATGGGGTCTGACCGGGAAGGACTTTTTGGGCTTGGACCTAGGCGAATTTTTTGGGGAAATTGGGCCGATGTTGGTGTAAACATTAACCCAAATTCAATATTCAAACCCCCTTCTTCAATTAACCAATTATTTCATTTTCTTTTGTTTTTCCTTTTCTTTTTCTTTAATTAAAAATCCTATATTAAATTCCTAAATTAATCTAAATTATAATACTGACTAATTATCTAATTATAATAATTATAAAAATTACTTGATCCTAAATTAAAAGAGAAAAATCAATAATCTAAAAATTAAAAGGTAAAAATATAAAAATGAGCCATTTTTGTGATTTTCATTTTTTAATAAAATAAATAATTAACTAATTAATCCTAAAAATGTAAAAACAAAACCTAAAAGAATTGCATGATATTTTTGACATTTTTCATGATTTTTTTAATAAAAATTAAACGTGCACAAAAATGCAAACAATTAATAAAATCCTACAAAAATCCTATAAAATGGCAAATAATTGGAAAAAATCTATTTTCTTGGATTTTATAGGGGTAATTCATATAGGGCAAAAATCACATGCTCACAGCTGCCCCTCTTTGCTCGGGAACACGAAGGGTTTTCGGGCAAAGATAAAATGAGCAATTACGAGCGATTTTTGCCCGTTTGAAACTCCATGAGAATCATCTTTTGAAAAAGTCTGACCGAACCTTGCTTCGGAAGTTGCCTACATATCCTTGGCTATAAAGGAATCAGGTCAGTGTAGTTTTGGAAGTTTTGGTAGCTGGGACTACCGGGGAATTGTGATTTTACTGCTGTTGCTGCTGTTTCTGCTTGCTGAGCTCCTTATTACACCGAAATAAAAGTTGAAAAGCTAAACTAGCTAAGCCTACCAACTACGAGTTACAAGTTTCCTATCTATAAACCTTCCAAAGCTTGATCTTGAGTCTTGGATGGTTCTTCCTGCAGACTCTGATCTGAATCTTGATGCTCATTAGCTGCAACTGCTGGTTCATTCTTTCAGCTTTTCGGATCAAGGCGGGACATGTAAAACTTGTGACTTTAACCATATCTTGAGCGGTCCGCATCTTCTCTCCGCTTCTACACTTAGAGTTCAACTTCTTTTCTTGATCTTCTTTTCTTTTATTTGGGTTGAGATTTCTTGTTTTGGTCATCTCAAACCTTGTGCCTTACGGTAAAAACCTGTTTAGGCACCAAAGCAAACAAACGAACGAAATTTTCTGCCCCTGTTTTCACGAGGAAAATTTCGTGAGTTATTGTAACAAAATCTAAACTTTTTCTTTATTGAAAGCAATTAAAATCTGGATTGTGTATCCCTGGGAAAAAGAGATTAGGGAGTGGAGACCCTATATCTAAAATGCAATCAAATGGGGATCGGAGGCCCCAAGTTGGGAAGATTACCAGGTTATGCTGGAAAAATGACCGGGTTATGTCGGAAAAGAAAAAAAAAGGTCCTCGGGTTATGCCGTGAAAGAAAAAAAAGGTCCTCGGGTTATGCCGGAAAAGTCATCGGGTTATGCCGGAAAAGAAAAAAGGGTCCTTGGGTTATGCCGGGGAGGTCCACGGGTTATGCTGGGAAAGTCATCGGGTTATGCCGGAAAAGAAAAAAGAGTCCTCGATTTATGCCGGGGAGGTCCACGGGTTATGCCGGGGATCAACTAGGGAGTGGAACCCTATAATGGAAAAGACTACCAGGTTATGCTGGAAGCGACAAGGGGATGGGACCCTATGTTGGGAAAAAAACGTAACTAGAGATTGGGGACCCTAGGCTACCTTTTTTTTTCATGGAATGAGTGAATGCGGGAAAGAATTTTGGAGGGGACTTCCCTTTTTTGGATTGTTGCTGCAAAGCTGTTGCTAGCTCTTGCGCAGTTTCTTTTTGGTCGCACCTGCTTCTTGCAAGGTTGCTTTGAATTACACCTATTTCCTGGTTTTCAAACAAAGAACAATTGTTAGTTTGAAACGGTGGTTGGCTTTGTGGCCTTGATTGTTTTGATCACTTGATCTCGACCCAACTCTTTCGATGAAAACCTCTATTGCTCGCTAGCTTTCTGGAGATCGATCTCTCTTCTAAACCCAGGGATCTTGACTTTTCAAAATCTCACATGATGGTTAGACCGTGTGGGGCTTTAGCCTTTCCATCTTATTTTGCCCTCATGGGCACTTGACTTTGGATTTCTTTCCTTTTCAATAATTTTGACTCTGGAGCATCGGCCATCATGGCCAGTCAAGATCGACTTGATGCACCTGCTGAAGCTGGGTGTTTTTTCCTTGAATTTGGCTTTTGTTAAGCAGAAACCTGTAAAACCAATCTTTCCATCTTTCCTTTGTATTAGTTTCGGAGGAGGATTAAACCGAAAGGGATTCAAAGAAAAGTAAACCACGGACAAGATAATGAATTTAACGAGAAGTGTCCCTTTCGGGGGAAGGAAAGAAGGACTTATCTAGAGTGCATGCAGACTTCAATAGACATGACATGCTTCTTGGACTGGATACCCGATCTACGCAACCATCCAATCTCCCATAAACCCATCATAACTCGGACCTCAGAATCGAGAAACCTTTCCAGGACTCTATCAGTGCCGATGGTTGTAAGGAATTCCTTCTTTTCGATCAATGGCGCCCTTTGCGGGTTTTCGCCAACTGACCTCTCTCATTTCTCTTCTTACCGTCCCCTTATAGTGCTCTTTGTGAGTTTTCACTAACAAGACTCTCATTTTCAATTTCTCTGCTCACCATCGCCTTACGGTGCCCGTGTGGGTTTTCACCAATAAGACTCTCTCATTTTATTTCTCTCATTTGATTGTATCGGATCCAACAACCTCCCATTGTGAACTTCTTTACCGATCGATCCGAAGGGCTTTTAACAGGATTTTGGGTAAAAAGAGTTTGGATTGAATTACAACTTTGGAACCTTTCGGGCGACTGTCGCCGAACCATTATAAATTCCGCCCCAGTTTCAACTTTTGGGAAAATCTGGATTCTTGTTTTGGTGTGACTGAACCCCAGAGAGGCTGCTTACGTATCCTTTCGGAATCAAGTCGAACGTAGTTCAGCGAAACTTTGTTTTTTTTTTATTTTGTTTTATTTTGTTTTTGTCTTTTTTACAAACGTTTTCAGGTTCCAAAGAGGGTAATCAAAGAAAAGTAATCGGCTCAAAAGGGTTGGCAAAGGGTTGAAGTGTTTGGGGGTAGCGAGAATGAAAGCCTTCGTCATCCCAATCGGATAATACTGGCACCGCAGAAAGGATAAACGTAATACCTTTTGACCGCGTCTGTATTGACAGCTGTTTCAGGGTCATTTCCTTCAATATCTCCCAAGTACAATGCCCCTTTCGGCAATAACTTTCTTATAATGTACGGACCCTTCCAGTTTGGAGCGAACTTTCCTTTTGTTTCTTTGTGATGGGGGGGAATACGTCTCAAAACGAGTTGCCCCACTTCAAAGTTCCTAGGTCGTACTTTCTTGTTGTAGGCACGGGCCATTCTTTGTTGATACAACAGCCCTTGGCAAACTGCGGCCATCTGTTTTTCATCAATCAAGGTTAACTGTTCTAGATGGGTCTTGACCCACTCATTATCCTCAATCTTAGCTTCAACGATGATTCGGAGAGATAGAATTTCATCTTCTGCGGGTATTACGGCTTCACTGCCATAAACCAATAGATAGGGTGTTGCTCCGACTGATGTGCGCACAGTTGTGCGATATCCCAACGATGCAAACGACAACTTTTCATGCCATTGTCTCGAACATTGAATCATTTTTCAAAGAATCTTCTTGATGTTCTTGTTTGCTGCTTCGACGACACCATTAGCTTTGGGCCGATAAGGGGTAGAATTCCGGTGCGTGATCTTAAATTGTTCACATACTTCCCTCATCAAATGACTATTCAGATTTGCAGCATTGTCCGTAATGATAGTTTTAGGAATACCAAAATGGCAGATGATGTTGGAGTGCACGAAGTCTACCATTGCTTTCTTAGTGATGGATTTGAGAGTGAATGCTTCGACCCACTTTGTGAAGTAATCAATGGCAACTAATATGAATCTGTGCCCATTTGAAGCTTTTGGCTCGATTGGCCCAATGACGTCCATACCCCAAGCAACGAACGACCATGGTGCTGACATAGGATGCAGTTATGAAGGTGGTGCATGAATTAGATCCCCGTGTACCTGACACTCATGACACTTTCGGACAAAACTGAAGCAATCCTTTTCCATGGTCATCCAGTAATAGCTTGCTCGAAGGATTTTCTTTGGAAGGATGTATCCATTCATATGGGGTCTGCATACTCCTGCGTGCACTTCATTCATGATCCTTCCGGCCTCTTTGGCATCCACACATCTTAGAAGGTTCAAATCTGGAGTCCTTTTGTACAAAACCTCTCCGCTCAAGAAGAAGCCATTGGCAAGCCTTCTAATGGTTCTCTTTTGGTCTCCACTAGCTTGCTCCGGATATTCTTTTGTTTTCAAGAATCTTTTGATATCATGATACCATGGCTGAACATCAGGCTCTATTTCAACTGCGCTGCAATAACTATGTCTTTCTTGGATTTGGATTTCCAGTGGATCAATGTGAACATTTCTTGGATATGGCAACATCGAGGCCAAAGTAGCTAGTGCATTAACTAATTCATTGTGAAATCAAGGAATGTACCTGAACTCGACGGACTTGAACCGCTTGCTAATATCTTCCACATGTTGCTTGTATGGAATAAGCTTGACATCCTGAGTTTCCCATTCTCCTTGAGCTTGTCGGATAATCAAGTCCGAATCTCCCATGATTAATAATTCTTCCACATCTTGGTGGATTGCCATGTTCATGCCCATAATGCAGGTTTCATACTCGGCAGTGTTGTTCGTGTAGAAAAACCGAAGCCAGGCTGTGGTCGGATAGTGCTGACCGGTGGGTGAGATCAAAATTGCCCCAATCCCGACACCTTTTGCATTCACAGCTCCATCGAAGAACATTTTCCAAGCGTTGGTGTCTTTCGAGATTACCTCAACTGAATTTACTTCCTTGTCCGAAAAGTAAGTACTCAAAGGCTGATATTCATCATCAACAGGATTTTCAGCTAAGTGATCCGCTAAAGCTTGAGCTTTCATTGCCGTGCGGGTGACATAGACTATGTCAAACTCGGTGAGCAGGATTTGCCATTTCTCTAACCTCCCTGTGGGCATCGGCTATTGGAATATGTACTTCAAAGGATCCAACCTGGTGATGAGATAGGTGGTGTAGGCCAACAAGTAATGCCTAAGCTTCTGAGCGACCCAAGTTAGGGCACAGCAAGTCCTTTCCAACAAAGTGTATTGGGATTCGTAACTAGTGAAACTCTTGCTCAAATAGTATATTGCCTGTTCTTTCTTCCCAGTCACATCATGTTGCCCGAGAACGCACCCAAAGGAATTCTCCAACATTGTCAAATACAAAAACAAAGGCCTTCCAGGTTCGGGTGGGACCAAGACTGGCGGATTTGACAGATATTCTTTGATTTTGTCAAAGGCTTCTTGACACTCATCTGTCCATCTAATCGCCACATCTTTCTTCAACAGCTTAAATATGGGCTCACTTGTGGAAGTCAACTGAGCAATGAACCGGCTGATGTAATTCAACCTTCCCAACAGACTCATAACCTCTTTCTTGGTTCTCGGAGGAGGCAAATCCCGAATAGACTTTATCTTTGTTGGATCTAGCTCGATGCCCCTCCGACTGACTATAAATCCCAAGAGTTCCCCGAAGGAACTCCAAATGCACATTTAGCTGGATTTAACTTCAAGTCATACTTATGCAGACACTCAAAGAACTTTCTCAGATCCCGAACATGGTCGTCCTGCGTTCTAGATTTAATGATCACATCGTCCACATACACCTCGATTTCTTGGTGCATCATGTCATGAAAGATGGCAGTCATAGCTCTTATGTAAGTTGCCCCGATGTTCTTCAAACCAAAAGGCATGACCCTGTAACAGTAAGTACCCCAAGGGGTGGTGAAAGCCATCTTTTCTGCATCGTCTTCATCCATCAAGAAATGATGCTATCCGGCATAGCAATCCATGAAAGACTGTATCTCATGTTTGGCACACTTGTTAATGAGGATGTGGATGTTTGGCAAAGGGAAGTTGTCCTTGGGACTTGCTTTGTTCAGATCCCGATAATCAACACACAATCGGGTTTTCCCGTCTTTCTTTGGCACTGGGACCACATTAGCCAACCATGTGGTGTATCGGACCACTCGGATCACACCCGCTTTTAACTGTTTAGTGACCTCCTCTTTGATCTTGTCACTGATATCAGTTTTGAACTTTCTCTGCTTTTGTTGGACCGAGGGATAATCGGGGTAGGTTGGCAATTTATGTAACACTAAATCAACACTCAGTCCTGGCATATGATCATAGGACCAAGCAAACACGTCTTTGAACTCGAACAGAAGTTGGATCAATGCATCCCTAGTTCTTTCATCCGTGTGAATGCTTATCATGGTTTCTTGGACCTCTTCTGAACTACCCAAATTAACTGGCTCAGTTTCATTTAAGTTTGGCTTAGGCTTATTCTCAAATTATTCCAATTCTCGATTTATTTCCCTAAAAGCCTCATCTTCATCGTATTCTGGTTCTTGATTTATTATTTCACAATTAAACAGCGTGTTAGGATCTGGGCATGAAGTCCGCAAGCATGTCATGTTATTTAAGTCCGCATTATTAGAACTGAAAAGAAGAAATAAGAAAGTAACAAAAATCTTTTTTTTCCAAGAAAGAGATTCATAGACGATGAAATATTGATTTCATTTCATTAAATTTGAAGATAGAAGGGTTTACATTGGAATTTTAAAGACAATAAACTAAAAGAAAACATTCGAGTTACACCCTGGAATAACTCGAAATGCAGAAAAGGTGGCAAGACTGGACTGCTGGTATTCCCGCCTGACTGGGAACAGAGTAGCCTTCCAATTTTGTAGCTTGGCATTGGGCCCCATATATTGCACCTCAGCAGTGCTCGAGCCTTCTCCCGGCTGGACCATGTGAGCTTGATACAACATTTGCCTCATAGCTCCACATATGTCCTCAATTTCCTCGGCCTGAAGGCCTCATCTTCCTCCTCTATGTATATGGGTTTGATGAATGTTTTGGAGAGATGCGGGGACAGCTGAGGCAACACCCAACCATTGCTCTTTCGTTCATTTGCCCACGTCACATCAGCTTCCGTGGCTTGAAAACCCACACCAAAGAACTTCTCACTGGTAGCTAAAATGATAGGTTCCGTGATACCTTGCAAAGATACCCCGAGCCCCTTCTCGGCTTATAGCCGTGCTTGATCATTTCAGTAGCCACCATGATTGATGCATTTGACAAAAAGGGTTGAGGACACGGGCTTCCTTCCTCATATTGATATGCGACCACAACCTCAAAAGCTTGATAGACTATGTGCTCACTACCTTCCCTAGCCTCGAGACATGGGACTGACGGGTCCCTATAAATTGATTGCTCGTCCTCTCCATGGACCACGATTTCCTGATCTTCGTGTTCAAATTTTACCATTTGGTGGAAAGTAGAAGGTACGACCCCTACAGCATGGATCCAAGGCCTTCCTAGGAGAAAATTATAAGAGGTGTCCATGTCCAATACCTGAAATGTCACTTCAAAATCCACAGGACCGATAGTCAAGATCAAATCAATCTCCCCTATTGTGTCTCTCTTGATACCATCAAAAGCACGCACACAAACATTGTTAGGCCTGATTCTCTCAGTCCCTATTTCCATTCTTTGCAAAGTTGAGAGAGGGCAGATGTCGACCCCAGATCCGCCATCCAACATGACTCTTTCCACGTAGTACTCTTCACACTTAACTGTCAGATGAAGAGCTTTGTTGTGGGCAGCCCCTTCCGGGGGCAAATCATTTCTGCTAAATGAAATCCGGTTGACTTTGAGGAATCGTTCTGCCATCCTTTCCAGTTGCTCAACAGTGGTTTCAATCGGAACATATGCTTCATTGAGGGTCTTTATCAACACTTTCTGATGCTCATTCGAGCTTATCAGTAGAGACAAGAGCGAGACCTGAGAGGGAGACTTCCGGAGTTGGTCGATTACCTCATAGTCCACAGTTTTCATTTTTCGGAAGAATTCTTCCGCTTCTTCGGCGCTGACTGGCTTTTTAAGCAGAAAAGGCTTCTGTTTGGCATTGTTCACTTCTTCCAGATTGAGGTACTTCCTAGCCGGGTTTGTTTCATTCACTTCCCCCATGACTTCTTTTCCCTTGTATGTCACTACCGCTCTGTTGTAATTCCAGGGGACGGCAGTGAGATCCTTCATGGGCTTCTATGGTGCGCGGCTGATAACCACGGGCTCATTCAGCCTTGGTGAAATTTTCGGCCCCCGGGCCACATAACTCCCCTTTGGTACGTACATCTTAAGTCCCTTGTTTAGCTCGAACCTCTTGGGGGGACTCAACACAAACTGTTCTTTCCTGTGAGCCCGGGGAACATAAAGAATGGCGTCTTTAGGGGGTACTGCCCTTGTTTTGGTTTCCACCGTCTTTTCTACACTTTGAGGGGTTGAGTTGCTCTTCTTTTCCCCCTTATCTTGCTTTACAGCCGCCCTTTGCTTCTTTTCAACATCGGCGATGGCAATGATGGCTTTCAGAGCTGGGTCAAACTCTTTATCTTCACAAATTATCCCAATAACTGGCCCGTTGTTGTGAGCCGGCAATGGGTTATTGGTCACATTGTGGATCTCTTCATCGTTCAGCACTATCCGCTTTTGCTCTATTAGACTTTCGACCGCCCTTTTAAGAGTCCAGCAGTCTTCAGTGTCGTGCCCATCCGCTCCTGAATGATAAGCACATCGGGTACCGGGTCGGTAGGAGGGCGACTCTGGGTTTTGCCTGTTTTGGGGTACGGGTTGCAACAAACCCATTTGGACCAGCTTAGGGAAAAGGATAGAATATGATTCACCAATGGGCGTGAAATTGGTTCTTCTGGGTGGCTCCCGGGAACGGGCATAGTATGGAAAATTATTTTGTGGGGGTCGGGGATTATATGGAGCTTGGTGAGGAAGGTTATTTCTAGGAAGTGGAGCTCGGTTTTGGCTAAAATGTTGTTGTGGCCGAGCGTATGGCTGGGAATTCATCACCGCATAAGGCTGAGGAGCCATGGCATAAGCCACATCCTGGTGATGATAATAATGTTACGGGGTGTTTGGAGGGAAGTAACCTCGGGGTTGATGGGGTTTCTCAGACTTGAAGCCACCATCGCCACTTCTTCTTTCTTCTTTCGGTTTGCTACACCCCCTGACCCGCTCTGGATTGCTTGGGACGTAGCTCTTATAGCAGACTGGCTCAATATGCGGCCTGTCTTCAAACCATTCTCGACCATCTCCCCAATCTTGATAGCCTCAGCAAACTACTTTTCCATAGCAGACATCATATTCTGGAAGTAATCAGCCTCTTGGGCTTACAGGAAGACACTGACCATCTCGGTCTCATCCATCGGGGGTTTCACCCTAGCAGCTTGTTCGCGCCACTTGACAGCATATTCTCTGAAGCTCTCCGAAGACTTCTTTTTGAGGTTAGACAGAGAATTTCTGTCTGGAGCTATGTCTATGTTGTACTGGAATTGTCTGACAAAATCTCGAGCCAAATCATCCCATATGTGCCAGCGAGACATGTCTTGATCCATATACCACTCGAATGCAATGCCAACTAGACTCTCTCCGAAATAAGCCATTAGGTGTTCTTCTTTTCCGCCTGCCCCTCTAATTGATTGCAATACCTCTTGAGGTGGGCTATGGGGTCCCCGTGTCTGTCATACTTTTCGAACTTGGGAGTCTTAAAACCAATGGGCAGATGGACATGCGGGAACATACATAAATCGGCGTAGGATACGCTCTTCTGGCCACTTAAACCTTGTATATTCTTGAGACTTTGTTCCATGCTTCTCATTTTCCGAGTGATTTCCTCTTGCTGGGGATTATTTGTAGCTCTCTCTTGTCCCGGGGTAAACTCATACCGAGGTTGTTGAGGTAAGAATTGGTGGTGAAATGAGCCGTGTCTGATGGAAAAGGTGGGACTTGGAAAGTAAAGGATGATGGATCAAAACTTGGCCTGGGCAAAGTTGGTTGTGCCGTAGCCGAGGTCGGTGGTGCGGTGAATATATTAGAGGCCACTCCCGAAATCAATGCCTGGGGGCAAACCTCAGAAGGCGTTCCGACGAAGTGGGCTGAGATGGTGGGATATCCGAGTGGGGTGTCCGGGTAATTGATTGGGATGTTGGAAGTTCCACTTGCTCTAGGAAGTAGCTCGGGGAAACTAGGTATTGCACTAGGCAGCTCTCTACCGTTGGACCAAGCGTCCCACATTTCCAACATGCGGAGGTACAGTGCCCTATTCTCTTTAGCAGCCGCTGACTCTGATGTTGGGATAGCCGATATTGGGCTATCATCTGGGATGGGAATGGTTGGTAGATGACTCTCTGACGACATTTCGACACTTCCCTTGGATCTTGTAAAGTAAGGGTGCGAAGACAGGTTACCACAAAACCAACCACCTTAAAACAGAACCTAGCTCAAGAGCAAACACAACAAAATGGTTAGTTTGAAGCAATCAACACATAGGGAATCGCACATTGAGGAGTGTGATGCACCCATACAGTTAAATGTGTTTCTACATGTTTTGCCACGGTTGCGTGTCTCATCCTGACTTTTGTTTACCTCCCCGATCTTTCTCTTCTTTCGACGTTTTTTCAATATTTGCTCTCTTTTGCACTCTCTCGTTGTTTTCTTTCTCATTTATTTTTCTCTCTTTTCCTTGCTTTCCCTCTTGTTTTTGTTTTCTCTCTTTTCTTGTTTTCTCTCTTTTTCTTCTCTTTTCTTTTTTTTCTTTGGTTTTCTCTTTTCGCCATTTTCTCCCTTATTTGAGTTATTTAAAATCATGACCGGATCCGATGGGGATTGCCTACGTATCACGACGCCGCGTGAATCAGATCATCACGTAGTTCAAGGAATAAAATGCACAAAATAAATAAACACAATTTTTTTGGGTTTTCTTCAAATTTCATTTAAAAATAAAAACTCCTAATCTTTTCTATTACAAAGACTCCATCATACGTTTCTAGGAATTGAGAAATTAAAAACAGACTCGAAACAGACTCTAGAACTGGAAACTGAAATACAGACTCGAAACGAAAATCAAGAATACATAAGTGCTTCCAAAACTGCTCTAGGGGCCCGTGGGACATCAATCGGTCTCCCCACAGGCCTATGTGCAAGATCTCCTTGGAGGCAATCCAGGTCATTCATTATTTAGCGATCAAAGGTCATCACTGCAACAAAGAAGGTAGATCTGGTCATGTCCTCACATTCATGGCATTTCATGACGATGTAGTCGGCAATTGCTCTAACCCTTTCCCTAATGATGCCTTTCTCTTGGAGCAAACGTCCAATTTGTTGAGACCTTGCTTCTAAAACTTGGGCGTCATGATGGCTTTAACCCTGCAACTGCTGCATATCCTCTTCTAGCCGAGACATCAGTGCATAACAATGTTCCCTTTATGCATTAAAGTTCTTTGTTTGTTTGGCCATTTCGTTCTCGAGAGTAGTTAGCCTTTTCTTCAGGTTTGTGACTTCTCTATCATATTTCCCCTTCAATTGCCGAACAAACTCTGCCCGTCCCTCTGCATTCTTTGCCATCTGTGCCCGAGCTCTTGCCAGACTACCTTCGGACTTTTCTAATTTATCCCCATACTCACATATTTTCTTCCTAAGACCATTTATGAGTCTTTCATCCGTTCAGCTTCTTTCCGGATTTTCCGCAGCTATCTTCATTCTTTGGATCTGGGCTCGGAGGACTTCATTTTCTTGGGCCAGCTTCTTCTTTTCACCCTCATCTGCAGCATCTTGCAAACCATTATCAAATTTAAGATCCCTGATTTCCCCTTGTAACTTGCTTATGGTGGCCCTATATTCATTTTCTTTGGTCAACCAGGCCCATTGTTCCTGCGACGCTTCAACAAATTCCTGAATGTGAGGCCTTTTGGTTGGCCTTTCAGGTTCGGACCTTGCAGTGAACTCCTTTTTATACCAAGCAAGATAGCCTGGCGAGACCTCGCCTCCAGCCCGATCACGGACTCGAGTGTTTGCTGTCAGATACTGGCCCTCGTTCCAAATGTGACGAACCACTTCTTCATGAAATTGACCATCAGAGCGGATCTCAACTGCATGAACACTAAGATCCACATCTTGAGGAACTACCTGACATCTTCCCAACTGTCTCAAGACCCGATATGGGGCATAAGGCTGGATGCCTCGAAGGCCCATTAGGAGGAAGTAAGGACCGGTGGCAGGCATGTACACAATTTCTTCAGTAGGAAGCCAACCCAATGCCCATTCTATCTGTACTGCAGTTAGGGAACGAAAGCGGGATATCCAATCTCTAACCCCCTCTGGCATTTTGAACCCTGAAACCCTTGTGTCAAACTCCTCAATACAACTTTTCCCTGTAGACCCGTAATTCATATATTGAGGCCGATGACAGAGATGCTCAATCATCCACATTTGTAACAATAAATTGCATCCTTCGAAAAAATCTGCCCCGGCTTTACAAGCTGTGAGAGCTCGGAATATCTCGGATACTATCATAGGGGCGAGGGTGCTCTTGGCATTGGTAATCAAGACTTTGACGACTCCAGCTACCCGTACATCAATATTCTTGTCTTTCCCGGGAAACACTAGAAGACCTAAGAATGCCACCATGAAAGAGAAGCATCTATGTTCTTCCCACTTTGACCGGTTACCTTTGCTACATATTCCACTTTCCGAATTGTCAAATCCTCCTACGTGACCGTACCGTTGGTATATGAAGAGTATAGGAAAAACCCACTTGTCAAGTCTGCATACTGGACCTGCTTGCTTATTTTTAACAAATCCAGAAACTTGTGAGGGGTGACGGCCCTTGGAGCGACCAGGTACTTATGTCTTAGCCCTTCGGTACTCCCAGTATAACCCGCTATCTCCTCCAAAGTGGGTGTGAGTTCAAAGTCCGAAAAATACAGAACGTTGTGGCCGGGTCCTAAAATGTAACCAGTGCTTTTATTATGTCTCCCCTAGGCTTGAGTTTTAGTAATCCGGTGAGCGCCCCCAAGTAATGGTTGACCCTGTCTCGTCCTTGCTTACCCAGGTCCTCCCACCACATATGTAGTTCCAACGGAATTTTGGTCATAACCGTCATTGGTAAATTTTGACTCGTGCTCATTCTACACATTTAGATAAAAGTGATTGATTTAAAACAAAGTGGAATTTATTAAAACTGATAAAAGGGGTCATTTTTACAAAATTCTAAGGTTAAAAAGAAACACGACCACTTTTTCAAATACGGCCCTTCAGCACTTCGAAAGAGGAAGATTTTAGGGTTGTGCTTGCTAATTGGCCAAAATTGACAAAGAAACCATCGGTGGCTATTTTTGCAAAAACGGCCTTCCGGCGCCCGTTCGGGACGTTCGGCTATTTAAAAAAAAAATGGCATCACCCACTTTACTTATGACAACAAAGACAACATTTTTTTTTCAAAATTTTGGGTTATTTTTGCAAAAGCTGGACTGGACCTGATGTGGGTTGCCTACGTATCCCATGTCCGATGAGAATCAAACCCGCGTAATTCGGTTAGTTTTGACAAAACAGAAAAAAAAACATGGGAATTTTGTAACAATTTTTTTTTTCGTTTTTCGTTTCTCTTTTTTTCAAAATTTCGGCAGAGTTTCAATATATTTTGGACCCCAGGTTTTTCAAGAACGGGCTTTTTAACTCTCTCACAGCTAAAAAAAAAAATTTTTTTCAATTTTTTCTCCCTATTCTAGAAACCGGTCAACATGCAAACCGAGGCAAATAATTATACAAGTAGCACGTAAGATGCATCAAGATGGTCTTTTTAATTTGGGTACACCTGTGCTAGACGGACCCAACCCCTGTGTTGAGTCCCCAAAGTCAAATGCACATGATGCAAACAAGCGTTCCTACTAAGGATCCGACATGAGGCTGAGTTATACTAGGTTTAAAACCTGGGTGTATTGTTCTAGACCTGGCTTACCCGAGCGGACAACTCAAGCCGAGGGGGACAGCGTACCAGTAACCAAAAAATCATCTGGCTTTGCAACTTGTCCGAACCTCGTTCTAGCTTAGGGTATGACACTAACAGAAAATTAGTCACGCCAGCGCGCACATCCCCGGAGATGAGAAGAGAAGGGTTTCGTAACAGTTTATGTACAGGTCACATAATATCAAAGTGGTAAAAAGCGGCATTTAGCACATTAGGCCCAAACATGTAATAAAATCAGATAATAAATAAAAGCCAAATATAATAGTTATTCTAAGCTCGAATTCTTGAACCCTGAACCAAAGGTTCTGGGTTATGGTCCCCAGCAGAGTCGCCAGAGCTGTCACACCTCCTTTTTACACCCGAGGGTATATGCAAGGGAGTTTTTCCAATAAAAGTGACATTAATCGAAACAGGATTATTTTATTTATTTTATTAGAGTCGCCACTTGGAATAGTTCAATTGGTGTCCCAAGTCACCGTTTTATTTTAAAATCCCAAATCGAGGAAATTTCGACTTTATTTTAAAAGTCTACGAACCAAAAATTCTAAGTAAGGAATTCTGTTAACCCGGGAGAAGGTGTTAGGCATTCCCGGATTCCGTGGTTCTAGCAGGGTCGCTTAAACTATTAATAATTGGCCTATTATTTGATTTACTACGTGTTTTAAATCTATTGTGCATTTTTTTAACTTTATCATCGCTTTTAATTAATTATTGTTACATATTGCAAATCATGTCACGGGAACCGTACCCAAGATCTACACCATGTTTAAATTATTTAAAGTTATTAAAAATTATGGCCGGGTCACATAAATGTACCCCAGATTTGGGAATTAGATATCACAGCTACGTCACGGGAACCGTACCCGTAGCTATGATGATTTTATTATAAATGCGCCTAAAGCAAACTACGAGTGTTTTAAAAAATAGGTGTTTTCTATACTAAGTTAATACTAATGTGAGGGCCATAGGTTGTGGATTTTATTTGCGTATAGCACACCTCAAATTAATTGTTTTTAAGAAAAGATTTATTTTTCTCTAAGGCAAACTAAAGATGCTCCTACTTTAATCTAATTTAAAATTAGGTATCACAACCACGCTACGGGAACCGTACCCGTAGTTGTAATAATTTAATTGCGTGCCTAAAGCAAACTACGGACGTTTATGAATTACATACTTCTAAGTTTGAGATTATTGTGAAAGGTCAAAAATTATGAAATTCTTTTGTGGATAAAGAGATATATAACTAATTGAAACAATCTGCCGGATCCACACGATATTGGCCTAAAATTATTTTTTGGCAAAATGATCAGCCTTCTATTACCAGACACGGGTTTGATTTATCACGTGAAACAAGTTACAAATGAACACAAATGGGCCTAGGTCGAAGCCCAAGCATTTATAAATGAAATCAAACCACAAATATGCCAACAGGTCTCATGGAGACCACAAAATCGTGGGCCATATAGCTAGGGAGTCCATTTGCCTCTTATTTCTCACATAGGCTCAACTGATATGTACACTTTCTAGTGTAATTTTAAATTGCACAGATCACTAAATGAACATGGCTATTTCTGAATCTTGAAAGAAAAGAGCAGCAACAAACAAACAACAGCCGAATGAAGTTGGATCCCAAAATTGAAAGTTCAACCACAATAAAACAGAACCAGCAGCAAGACGGAGTGACTAATCAACTCAAATAGCTATGAAGAAACCCAAAATTCTGTTCTAAACCTCTGAAACTCCCAACAAAAGACCTCAAAAATAGAAGAAAACTCAAAAATTTCTTAAGAATACTTTTGGAAAGTTGGTTTTCAGTCGTTTGTGCCTTTTTTCTATTCTTTTTTTTTCTGTGCCCTAATCATTGGCAAGAGGATCTTTTTATAGAAGGAATTTTAGGGCAACCAAATCAGATTTGTAATTTAAAAGTGCCCCTTAACTTCTAATTTTATTAACTTACCCCCCTGCCCCAGGATTTTCCCCCTCTTTTATCTCTAAAATGATCCTTGTCAGCTTCTCTAGAAGCTTCCTATGGACTTCCCTCAAACCCTATCCAATTCCAACCCCAGCAGCCCTGTATTTACCCTTTTTGTTTTTTACTGTTTTTGAGTTTAAAACCAGTGGTACTGGACCTGGACCATTTAAACCCTTAAGCCCAATATTTACTTGGGCTTTCGTACAAATCAGAAACCAAGTATGAACCCCAACCCAAAATAAAACTACCTTATGCAGAAATAAACAACTATTTGATTAATCAAAGACTAATGATGCATTTTTAAGAAAACTATATATTATGAAAGTAATTAAACCTATTTAATGAGCTATTAATCACTGATTAGTCAATTTTGCCCTAAAAAATAATAATAATTTTTTTAGACAGAAAAGGCATCATAGCAGAGGTTATGAAGAAAAATGGGATGAGAAATATACCGGTGGAATTGCAAAACTTCAATACCTCTGAGAAGAACATCAGGATCTTGATTCGAACTCGAACGAAAAAATTCGGCCAATGACGAGAATTATAACATGAACACTGGCCGGACTTTCGTCCATGGCCAGTGCTTCATGCAATAATCCCCACCACATGCCAAAGATCAGACGAGGCAAAGGCTCAGAGGATTTGAGTCATGAACAAGTTATTTGCCCCAAAATCCGGCCAATCTGTGAGGTAGGACAATTTCAAGATTAACACGGCTCTCTTTGTTGAAGAAATGGGGAATTCATGCGGGTTTTATCACGGATTGAGGACCAAATCAAGAAAATTTGGACAAAAGGCAAAAAGCTTGGATTTTTATTCTTGGATCTCAAATTTGGAGAAATTGAGTGATCTTTTGGAGAAATCAATGGCGGGATATGGATGAGGGGGTGATGGAGGTTGGGTGGTTGAAATTTGGAGGCTTTTGGAGGTGGTCCGCCGCCGTGAGACGATTTCCGGGTGGCGGAGGGACGGCGGAGTGGGGCGGAGGTTTCTGAGGGAGATGAGGGGACTTGGGTTTAGCTTATGTAAATTGGCTGATTTAATGAAGCATATGTGGAATTTGGTCGTTAAATGGGGTAAGCAAATCAAAACGACGTAGTTTGGACATGCAACAACGTCGTTTTGGGGTAAAGGGGGTCTAACCGGGTAGGACTTTTTGGGCTTGGACCTGGGCGAATTTTTTGGGGAAATAGGGCCGATTTTGGTTTAAACATTAACCCAAATTCAATATTCAAACCCCCTTCTTCAATTAACCAATTATTTCCTTTTCTTTTATTTTTCCTTTTCTTTTTCTTTAATTAAAAATCCTATATTAANACTTAACTATTTACTTTTCTTTTCTTTTATTTTTCCTTTTCTTTTTCTTTAATTAAAAATCCTATATTAAATTCCTAGATTAATCAAAATTGTAAAACTGACTAATTATCTAATTATAATAATTATAAAAATTACTTGATCCTAAATTAATAGAGAAAAATCAATAATCTAAAAATTAAAAGGTAAAAATGTAAAAATTAGCCATTTTTGTGATTTTCATTTTTTAATAAAACAAATAATTAACTAATTAATCCTAAAAAATTCAAAAAACAAAGCCTAAATGCAATGCATGATATTTTTGACATTTTTCATGATTTTTTAATAAAAATTAAACGTGCACAAAAATACAAACAATTAATAAAATCCTACAAAAATCCTATAAAATGGCAAATAATTGGAAAAAATCTATTTTCATGGATTTTATAGGGGTAATTCATATAGGGCAAAAATCACATGCTCACAATATCGGCATTTAGTTCTCCAAATTAATGCACAGAACGTGATTATGTCCGTTGGGATTATGGAAACCCCGTTGGACTTTGGATAAGGCTCGTCTTAAACGATTATTATGTAGACAACATATTAATCCGACTAGGTTTGACCTTGATGCATGCACAGTTATGATAAGAGTATAAGGTTACTATGGGGGTCTAGACTGGTACCCTCAAGTGGACAACTTGAGGGGGAAAGGCATGGAACCGTCGACTGCACCGCTGATCGACTAGTTTTACCGTAAATAAGCCTTTTCGAATTTAAGGGTAATAAATTGGAAGAGCGCAACCACTCATTAAGCGTTGCTATAGGATTTGATACGCACGAATGGAATATGATGTGGAGCATGATTTATGCAACAATAAACAACATGTTGTCAAGTATTTCCACGTAAAAAAATGATAAATGCAGTATGTAAGTAATTGAAAGGCAGTTACAGAAGAAGAAAACAAAGAGACAAGTCAATTTCAGGAAAATAAAGAAATCATAAATGCTTAAAAACAAACAGTTAAATTCAAATAAAGAGGGAAAGGGTACGTGGGATAGAGCATGCTTAGACTGATTCATAAAAAATATGTTTGTTATGGTAAGAGCCTAGAATATCCCCAACGGAGTAGCCATGCTGTCACGCCCCCTTTTTTTCCTCCTCGCGGAGAAAGTCCGGGTTTCGACATTCATGGGGGATCGACTCGTTTACTTTTGGGAATTGGGTGTTTTGAAGAATCGCCACCTAATGGATTATGGTGCGTTAGGACATCTAGAGAAGATAACTCATAAAATTGGTTTGCATTACCAGAGATTAGGGTAAGGGCTCGAAAAAACATTGAGGGGAAGGTGTTAGGTACCCCTTGCGGTCCACAACGGTGGGTTCGGGCCGAACTTATATGAATCAGTCCTTTTGAACAAGTAAGTTTCAACACATATTTGAAAATAAAGGCATATTTTCACGTTCTAAATACATGTGTGATTCAAGTAATGAAAGTAAGAGGTTCGAATAGCTTACACATGTACATGCAAAGAAAAGGGAATTTAGAATTTAAACACATAGGGGGGGGGGGTTAGGAAAGGGAAGTCCTAAGTTGATTAGCCTACAGGATCATACCCATGCAATGCCCGGTAATCACTCCTCAATGAGGGGCTACACGTGACATTAGCGCGTAGTCATCATACCCTTTACTACCCATTACCCCCGCCCCTTTAGTGGTTATGAGCGAGTTTAATTAGTGACCTCCAAGTGTGCTGCTACCCGTCCCTTCCTGATTGTCCCGGAGGAATTTAGGACGTCTAAATCTGGACAGTTCTAGACATCTTAAGGTTTATAAAAGGTAAAAGTCTAGGCGACAGGCAAATAACACATAGGGAAAGCAGATAAGGACAAGTATTTAGCAGTCTCACATTTACCTCTGCATGTATATAGGCAACAAACAACACGTCTAAAACACAAGTTTTGAAGAAAGTTCAGAAATCCTAAGAAACATGGTATCTAGATGGATATTACATATTCAGGATGCAAGGAAAGTGACAGGATTCCTAACCAGTTTGCCTACTGGTTTTATGGCCTGTTAAGCCTGGGTAATTTCACACATAAACAGAACTGGTTTTAATTTTAACGCCCTAAGGTTTGCCTAAGCAGTCGCAATTCTGGAAAAATCATTTTGAGTCCTTTATCCTATATGCATTCTTTCTAGTGACATTGAATAATACAGCGTTGAAGACTAGTAAAGGAACGAGTAGGATAATTAATTAAACGGATTCAACACCTATAGGCATGATCTCTAATTAAAACTGATTTTAGATCCTGTAGGCATGATTCTAATTAAAACTGATTTTTAGATCCTATAGGCATGATCTCTAAAGAGACAGATTTGAATATATATCGTAATGAGAATTGAACCTTATTTTATTTCCGATAGGCATGATGTCTAATCATGTAAAGTAGAGCAGGCAGCGGTTATTTGGACCAAAACGAAACCCTATAGACATGTTATCTAACAAAAAGACATTTGAACCAAAGTAATCTTATAGGAATGTTATCTAACCGATTTTTAAACCCACAGTGTACATATCTACCCTCCCCTTTTCACTAGTCACCCCATTATCTGTTTACAAATTATTACAGACCAATGCTTGAATAAAAATTACATAAATAGGATAGAAATTAAGCTATAGAGAGCCTGAAACAGGGCCAAAGCAAATCCTAGTATACCAGGCCTTCTGTAGTCTCAAACGCCAAGAGTTCTCATTGCCAATTTATGTCCAGGTGTGTCAGAATTCCCTAAGGACCTCAAGGATCCCGGGCAGTGCTCACACCCAGACTTTCACAATAGGGACTAAATATGTGCAGTGTGGAAGGGCCAGCCCCAGTGTGCCAGAGTTTAGAGGAATATCAAGAGGACTCCAAGGCAGTACACACACTGGAGGGGCAGAACCTATTGACTTAAGAGTAAAGTGAGAGTGCTTGACATAGTTTTGAAAAGATAGTATAGAGATGATTCTAGGAGTGAAAAAGGTTTTCTAAAATAGGAACTAGTTTGGTGGTAAAACAGTTTGAGAAAAAGTATTAAAACACTTTTGAAATCAAAACACAAATCACAAAACAACCAGATTCAGAAACACTTGGTAAACAGATTCCACACAGGGATAGAGGGGTTTGGGACACATAGGATACACATTAGTGTATAGGGAAGCATATAAACAGCAAAATGCACAGAATTCTCAGGAGCTTTATATGATAATAGGTTAGTCATGATAGTAGGTAGTTGAGACACATAGCAGGAGTATAGCAAAACCATGTTGAAAACAGAGGATATGGGACAGAATCCTATACATAACTAGGATCAATTGAAGCCCCAAGAGATTAGGTATAATCTCATCAATAAAGAAGAGCAAACAGGAATTTAAACATGCTGTACAAAGCATCACATAAGCATTCATAGTTTAGGCATGCTGACTACATATTGAACAAACAATATTTAAACATGCTAGATGAAGTAGTAAACAAGCAGTTATAGTTTAGGTATGCTAGTTACATATTGAGCAAGATTTAGGTTTCAAAAATTAAACTGAGACATACCAGTTAAGGAAGAGAACACAGAATGTAAAGCAGGTGTAGTTCAATATCTAGCCTTGGCTTACAGCCGGCTAGACCAGTGAATATCACAAGTAGCAGAAAAAAGAGCTTTAGAGTGTAAGTGTGTTTTTGAACTAGTGTTCGTGTCTAGAAGTGAGAATAGAGGAGAGCATATATAGTAGTTAAGAATTAAACAGAATAAGGTAAAAGATCAATTGTTCAGCAATTAGGAAAATTTACAGAATCAATCATGCATAAAATCAGTAAGGTCTCCCCTAATTAAGGGGTAATCAACCAACGGTAAAGGTCAGGACAGTATTTAAGGAAAGAAGAATCGAGTAAAACTTAAGCACATAATGGGCAATTAGGGGTAAATAACAGGGGTTTAATTAAGGAAACCATTTTGAGGAATCTGTAAGTATCACAGTTAATTCTAATAAGGTAAGAAAATAATTAAAAGGTGTAAAAATAGGGAAATAATCAAAATCAACACATAGGTCTTAATAGAGCAAATTAGTGAATCAAAATTCAAACAAATAATACTGATTTAAGGGAGAATAATATAGGTTTCCATGAATAAATAAGTAGGCCAAGTATAGACACACAGAATCAGTCGAGAATCGAATCATAAACCCTAATAGAGACATACTAGGGTAAAAATCACAAGACATTGAATTAAGCTAAAGGAAAAGCATAGAACGAAAATAGTGCACAAGTAATACGGTCAAACTCAGAATCAAAGCAAAAGAAAAAATGTCAAAAATAGGGTTTTAGCATAAATTAACTAGGGCTAAGGCAAACTCGACATAAATCGACCAAGAAGCACAGAAGGTTAAACATTCAAAGTTAGAAAACGTTTGGAGAAAAGGATTTCCAGGAAACCCTAGCTTTAGAAAAATGGGAAATCACTCGAAAAACCAGAAGATTTCTTATCAAAAAAAAACATGTGAAATAGGTCCCATTCTTCTCAGATCGGTACAGATCTGAGAAGATTAAAGACAAAATTTAGGGTTTTCAGAAGTAACTCAGAGATGACAACATAGACTTAGAAATCCATAGGTTCAAGATGAAAATAAGAAATCTTTACTCGAAATCGAACCAGAATGGCCTGAAACAGGCGAGAAAGAACCAAAGTCGTAAGCGGACTAACCCTGGTCCCTTGAGGACCTTAGAGATGGAAGTACCCAGCATAGGAGAGGCCATTGGAGGCCTGGGGTGGTGAGAAACTGCCATGGACGGCGTGGATGAGTGACGACGAGGGAGATTTAGGGTTAGAGTTAGAGAGCGTTTGAGAGTCGAGGGAACGAAAGGGTGGCGGAAATGAGAGACAATGGAAGGGTTTAGGGGGTCGTTTGGGTTAATATGGTAAGTTTAATCATGGACCATTGATCAAAATGATCAACGACCACGATTAAACGGGGCTATTGGGTCGAGGCATGCAGATTGGGCCTAAAGGAGTTTTGGGTTTGCTTTTATAGGGTATTGGTGTCACGATCCTAAACCCGGACCCGGTCGTGATGACGTCTCTCGTGAAGACAAAGCCAGCCGACACATCACAATTCATTTTAAACCGCTAAAGCAACACAATTTAAGTCTTTAACATAATAATAATAATAATTGCAATATTAGCCCTTTTATGATTTAATTATATTTTATATGCATAAAATTGGATCTCGTATTTTTAAATTGTTAATTATGTATTTCAAATCATTTTGGCACCTTAAATTTATCTTCCAGAAATTGCCTGTTATTTTTTATAAATTAAATAGGTGAAATTGGCTATTTAAATAACAACCAAATTTGGCTTACAATTATAGCCAAAATTGGACCCCTTTCCAACCCAATTTCACACCCAAACCACCCGACCCAGATCCTATACATGTCTACCCGACCCAAGCCATCCTAAATCCTGGCCGTTGATCTGTTAGATCAACGACCCTCGTTCAACCTTTCCTTTTTAATTCTGAGAGACCCCCTAACCCTAATCACTTTTATAAGGATGCCGCCCTCAGATGCTCTCGTCTCTCTTCTCTCTTGACCTAACCCTAATCACTTTTCACCGCCTCCTTCTCCGGTCATCTCCGGTGACCACCGTTTTAAACCCAAGCCTCCAATGGGTCTCTCATCACCCCGCTCATCATCTCTAAGGCCCTCGAGCTTCCTAGGCCATGTCGATTTGGACCTAGGGTTTTTGTTCCTATTACTTATGGGTCTCCGTGATTTTGGACAAAATCACACCTTATATGTCACGATCGGTGAAGTTTCAACAGGTTCCTTTAATTTTTACTTGGTTTTCCTTTTGAAACCCTAACTCTCTCTCAAATCTATGTTATTTTTACGCTTTAAGCCTATCTCCTTCTGTGACTTGCTTATCCTCGAGCTTTCTTCTGAAAAATCTTCTACTTTAAACCACCTTTTACTCCCTTTAAGAAACTAGGGTTTTCGGAGTTCTTTCTATACCTGTTTCGACTGATTTCTTTGTGATTAAACCTTTTTCTTTTTTTATCTTGACCAATTCTAAGTTCTTACTACTTTTTAACTCAACTATGTTAAAAGCCCTAATTTCCTAAAGATTTTCTTCACTTGTCACTGTGAGTCTTAAAGATTTTCTTTACTTGTTTCTGTGTGTTGGGCTGATATTATGTACCTGTTTCTGTGTGTTAGATTGGTTTTCTTCACTCTGGTTCTGTGATTTAGCCATGAGTACTTGACTTTGTTAAGTTTCTGTTGGTTACCATGCTTCGAATGAGTTTTTCTACTGAGTCCTTAGCCTACTCGTGTCACTTCTGTATGATTGTGTCCATCTAGCTGACCTTTCATGTCTGCTACACCTGTTCATTCTACTCTATTTATATGTTGAAGTACAGAATCATGACTCCCGCTTGATTGATCCTGATTTCTTTAATTTATGGTTCGATTGCAAGATTTTCTTATAAAACCCTAAAATTTTACTCGGCTGTTTAAGTTGATTGATTCCATTTCCTTATTTGTTGAAGTGCTTCATTCTTGCTGAATCCTTTTCCTTAATTAGTGTATTCTGTACTTAGACTCAATCATATGCTCTATACTTTTACTACCCCTTATATGGTAAAAACTAGTCTTTCTCAACTGATTTTCTTTCTTGGTTATCCCTGTTGGTATTTGTTTAAGTTGTAATTCCTTGATTAAAGGGGATTACTTGTATTAATTGCATTCTAATTGTGATTACTTCCATAATTGTGCTAAACCTTTACTTGTTACCTTATTTTCTATCTATTTTCAAAGCTATAAATACCCTAAGTCTTTTATTAACAAGACACAAACTTGGCTTTCAAAAACCCCTCTCTTACTTTAAAAAAAAACTCTGTGTTATTCTACTACTATTAGCCGGCTGCAAGCCAAGGCTAATCATCTGTAAACCTTGGTTCTTTCATTTTGCTTACCTCTATCTTCACTGATATGTCCTAGTTTAATTTAAAGTCTTAACAACAACATGTTTCTATTCCTGCTTCAGTTTCCTTTATTTCTGGCCTGCTTTTACTTGTGGTTTTGTTGTGAAGTCTGTATCTAAGCATGATGATATGATTCCCCTCTCTTTTAATTCATGTATTCCCTTTGTGTGATTCAAGCATGCCTGGACAATTGTATTCTTTTGCCTACTGTGCACTTACCACTTTGTGAATCCCAAATCCCCTATCCCTCCTCTATGTGTTCATGACTGGTTTGTGATTATCACAGTGTCCAACTATCTCTGAGCATGTCAATACCAGTCCTGATACTCCTGCTGGGGTCAGGTGTCTGCAGTCAATGTATATGCATCCCTTAACCCAATGTGTGATTACTGAATTCATTCACTTACTGTGTGTGGTCTTACCCTGAAGTGTTTGAACTCTGTTTTACTAATCCAACTTCTTTCAACCATTACTGTTACCAACTGCTTTCAAAATGGACCTTTCAGTCTAGTTTTTTAACAACTTCTTTCAAACATGTGTCCTGCACTTTCACTATACTCCTAGTTAATAAGTTCTGCCCCTTTTGTGTGAGCCTTGCCTAGGGACCCTTGAGCTCCCTCTAAACTTGGACACACAAAAGCTGGCCTTTCTATACTGCACTTGCTCTGTCTTGGCTATGAAATCTGGGTGTGAGCACTGTACGGGATCCCTTGAGGTCCTTAGGGAACTCTGACACACCCAGATATGAGAAAGGCTATGGAACAATCTTGGCATTTGAGGTGATTTATTACATAACTCAGAGAGGAAGTCCTAATCAGGTGCTGAAAATCTGGGCCTGTTTTCAGGCTCTCTCTATAGTGTAACCTTTTTTTTCTTTTCTACTTATGTAATTCATTTCAGTGTTGGTCTGTAATAATCTGTTGTAAACAAGTATTGGGGCTGGCTAGTGAAAAGGGGAGGGTAGTTACATATGCTATCAACATCAATGGGTAGAAACCACGTCTTAGGATCACATTTCTTATATGTGCATTAGAATCCATGTGTAAGATCAACCCATTCAAATCATGTCATGCATTAGATACCATGTTCTTAGGTTTACCGTTTCAGCATCTAATTTGGCATCACTTTACCACTTAGAAATCCTGTTTTACGCTAAATAACAGCATCAACATAAAACTGGTGCTCCTTCACGTCTTGAAGTCATGCTGTAATTCTTTCGGCATTTAGAAATCATGCTTTAGGAGTTCTGCAATCATTCTGCATTTTCATATGTGCACATTAGATCCCTGTTTTAGGATCTTGTTCACACTCGCTCAGTCACACCTAGTTAAACTACTGATGCATGAAAAAGGACATAAAACAGTCTCATGTTTGATTATCCTGTTTAAGTGAAACTGGTCACAATCCCTGCATGTCTTTGCAAGATTTAGAACAACATGCTTTAGGAAAACCAGAACCATCTTTGTGATTTATGTTTAACTGTCAGCATGTTAAAATCAGTAGGCAAGCTTGATTAGGACTTCTTCTCTGAGTCATATAATAAATCTGACTCTGATGTTATCACTTAGATACCATATTTAGGATCTGAATTTAGACCTTAATTGTGTATGAGTCATGTTGTTTATGGGTACTATGTGTGGAGGTATATCTGAGCCTTTCATTTGTCTTCCATGCTCCCCTTAATTGAAGTCCGACTTGTTTATTATATGTCGCTTTAGTATTTTACCTTTAAACTTGAGGGTCTGCCTAGAACCCCCTTTTATAGGATATGAGTCCTAAATTCCTCCGGGAGTGATAGGAATGGACGGGTAACAACATGCAATAGGGGTCGAGACCAATCCTCCCGAAGCTAACCGAATCACCGGAATTCACATCCGAGCCTTCTAACTAATAAGTCAACGTTTGGTTGACTTTTCCAAACCAAACCTTCCTTAAAGAGACTAAGTGTCTCATTTCCTATCCAAACCAATTCAATTCAACTCTAACTCACCCGTTGCTGATAATAAAACATGAAAGAGCAATAAATGGGGGAAACGGGGCTGTAATACATGAGATGACGGGTCAGGTCGTCACATCCTCCCCAACTTAAACCAACGCTCGTCCTCGAGCGTACCTAGAGTCCTCTTGGGCTTGAATAAAAACACTCACCATTTCTATTTCATTCATCGGGGGCTTGACCCTGGCCGCTTGTTCGCGCCATTTAACAGCATATTCTCAGAAACTTTCCGATGACTTCTTCTTGAAATTCGACAGAGAATTCCTGTCGGGAGCTATGTCTCTGTTATACTAAAAATGCCTGACAAAATCCCGAGCTAGATCATCCCAAATGTGCCAACGGGATATATCCTGACCCATGTACCACTCGGATGCAATGCCTACTAGACTCTCTCCAAAATAAGCTATGAGAAGCTCCTCTTTTCCACCAGCTCCTCTCAGTTGATTGCAGTACCTCTTGAGGTGCGATGGGATCCCCATGCCCATCGTCGAACTTGGGAGTTTTAAAACCCAGGGGTAGGTGGACATGTGGGAACATACACAAATCAGCATAGGATACGCTCTTTTGACCACTTAAGCCTTGTATATTCTTAAGGCTATATTCCATGCTCCTCATCTTCCGAGTGATTTCTTCCTGCTCGGGGTTCTTTATAGTTTTCTCCTGTCCCGCGGTAAACTCATACCGGGGCTGTTGGGGGTAGGAATTGGTAGTAAACTGGGTCGTTTCTGGTGGGAAGGATGGTACTTGAAAAGTGAAGGATGATGGGTCAAAGTTTGGCCTTGGGAAAGTGGGTTGTGCGGTGGCTGAAGAAGGTGGCGCAATGAATATGTTGGAGGCCAAACCTGAAATCAACACCTGGGGGCNCTTTCTATTTCTTTTCTATATATGGAAAGTTCAAAAATCATCATATAATAATCCAGAAATTGCAATAGAAAAGAATAAGGAGGTTTGTGATGATTTTTCAATCTTTTCTACTAGGTAATCTAGTATCCTTATGGCCACATTTCCAACATGCGGAGACACAGCACCCTGTTTGCCTCAGCAGCAGCTGACTCTGAAGTTGGGATGGCCGAGATCGGGCTATCCTCTTGGATAGGAACTGTTGGTAGATGACCCTCAGATGACATTTCAACACTTCCTTTTGATCTTGTGAAGTAGGGATGTGAAGCCAGATTACCACAAAACCAACCACCTTAATATAAAATCTACTCAATAGCAAACACAGCGAACCGGTTAGTGTGAGACAATTAACACATAGGGAATTGCACATTGGGGTGTGATGCACCTATACAGTTAAATGTGTTTCTACATGTTTTGCAACGGTTGCGTCCCGGCTTTCGTTTATCTCTCCAACTTTCTTTCTTTTGGCACTTTTCAACTTTGCTCTCTTTTGCACTTTGTCATCATTTTCCCCCCTTACTCTTGTTTTCTCTCTTTTCTTGTTTTTTTTCTCTTTTCTTGTTTTCTCTCTTTTTCTTTTTATTCGAATTATTTGAAATCATGACCGCATACGATTAGGATTGCCTACGTATCACGATGCCGCGTGAATCAGATCATCACGTAGTTCAAGGAATAAATAAAAAAATATAAAGAAATAATTTTTGGGGTTTTCCAAATTCTCATTAAAAAAAATTCTACTTTTCTCTATTACAAAAGACTCCACCATACTTTTCTAGGAATTTAAAAACTGAAAACAGACTCGAAACATACTTTAAAACTAGAAACTGAAATACATACTCAAAATGAAAATCAAGAGTACATAAGTGCTTCTACTCCAGGGGCCCGTGGGACATCAGTCGGTCTCGCCACGGGCCTATGTGCAAGGTCTCCTTGAAGACGATCCAGGTCATTCATGATTTGTCGAACAAAGGTCATCACTGCGGATAAAAAGGTGGTTTGAGTCATGTCTTCACATTCATGGCACCTTGTGACGATGTAGTCAGCAATTGCTCTAACCCTTTCCCTGATGATACCCTTTTCTTGGAGTAAACGCCCGATTTGTTGAGATCTAGCTTCTAGCACTTGGGCATCATGATGGTTCTGGCCCTGCAGTTGTTGCATATCTTCTTCTAGCTGGACATTAATGCATAACAATATTCCCTTTCCGTTTTAAAGTTCCTAGCTTGTTTGGCCATCTCATTTTCGAGGGAAGTTAGCCTTTTCTTCAAGTTTGTAACTTCTCCCTCATATTTCCTTTTCAACTGTCGGACAAACTCTGCGCGCCCCTCTGCGTTCTTTGCCAACTGTGCCTGGGCCTTTGACAAATCATCCTCGTACTCAGATACTTTTCTCCTAAGACCATTTATGAGTCTTTCATCTGTTCTGCTTCTTACTTGGTTTTCGGCCGCTATTCTCATTTTTTGAATTTGGTCTCGGATGGCTTCATTCTCTTGGGTTAGCTTTTTCTTCTCACCCTCATCTGCGGCAGCTTGTACATCACTATCAAACTTGCGGTCCCTGATTTGCCCTTCTAGCCTGCCTATGGTGGCTCGGTATTCATTTTCTTTTGTCAACCACTCCCACTGTTCTTGTGAAGCTTCAACAAATTCTTGAAGGTGGGGTCTTTTAGCCGGCCTTCCGAACTCAACTTCCCTTTTGTACCAAGCGAGGTAGCCAGATGAGACTTCACCTTTGGACAGATCTCGTACTCGGGTATTCGCCGTCAGATATTGACACTCACTCCAGATCTGGCAAACTACTGCATCATGGAATTGACCATCTAAACGGATCTCGACTACGTGGATGCTGAGGTCTTCATCTTTGGGCACTATTTGACATCTCCCTAGTTGCCTCAAAACCCGATACGGGGCATAAGGCTGGATACTTCTGAGACCCATCAGGAGGAAGTGGGGACCGGAGGCTGGCATGTATATCATTTCATCAACAGGAAGCCACCCCAACGTCCATTCTATCTGATTTGCTGTGATAGAGCGGAGGCAAGATATCCATTATGCGACCCCCTCTGGCATTTTGAAACCGTCGACCCTTGTATAGAATTCCCTTATGCAACTTTCTCCTGTAGACCCATAATTCATGTACCGAGGACGCTGACATAGATGCTCGATCATCCACATTTGTAACAGTAAGTTGCACCCCTCAAAAAAGTCAACTCCGGCCTTGCAGGCAGTGAGGGCTCGGAATATTTCCGACACTATCATGGGTGAAAGGGTGCTTTTGGCATTGGTAAGCAGGGTGTTGACGACCCCGGCTATCCGTATATCAATATTTCCGTCCTTTCTAGGAAACACTAGCAGACCCAAAAATTCCACCATGAAAGCGACAAATTTGTGCTCTTCCCATTTCAATCGATTCCCCTTACTGCAAATTTTGCTTTCTGGATTGTTGAACCCCCCCCCCCCATGTGCCCGTATCGCTGGTATATGAACTGTGGAGTGGAAAACCCGACTTCCAAATCTGGGTATTGGACCCCCCCTGCTTATCTTCAGCAAATCTAGAAACTTGTGCGGAGTGACAGCTCTTGGAGCGACCAAATATTTGTGTCTCAGAGCTTCAGTATTCCCCATATACCCGTCCATCTCTTCCAAGGTGGGCGTGAGTTCAAAGTCCGAGAAATGAAACACATTGTGAGCGGGATCCCAAAATGTAACCAAGGCTTTTATTATGTCTCCTCTAGGCTTGATTTTCAATAAACCGGTGAGACCCCCTAAGTGATGATTGACCATATCTTGTCCTGATTCACCCAGATCTTGCCACCACATGTACAGCTCCAAAGGAATTTTGGTCATGACCTTCATTGGTAGATTTTGATTTGTGCTCATTCTGCACATTTAAATTAAGGCGATTGGTTTAAAACAAGGTGATTTTTTTACAAAAGAGCTCAATTTTGCAAAATTTAGACAACACGGCTACTTTTGCAAATACGGCCCTTCGCAAAGGAGGATTTTAGGGTTGTGCTTGCTAGGTAGCAAAAATTCACTAAAAAATCTTCGGTGGCTATTCTTGCAAAAACACCCTTCCGGCGCCTTATGGGGATGTTTTGACTATTTAGACAAGAACGGCATCACCTAACTTATTTATGATAAAATAACAACAAATTTTTTTTTCTTTTTGGGTTATTTTTGCAAAATTGGAGTTGGACCCGGTGAGGGTTGCCTACGTATCCCACATCCGGTGAGAATCAAACTTGCGTACCTGAGGCAGTTTTGTCATAATAAAATAAAGAAAAGACATGAAACTTTTGAAACCAAAATCTTTTTTCCCCTTTTTTTTTTCTTTTTTTCTCTTTTTTTTTCAAAATTTCGGCAGAGTTTCGGCATATTTTGGACATCAGGTTTTTTCAACGGCGGGTAATTATCTCTCTCATGGCTCAATTTTTTAAAATTTTCTCCCTATTCTAGAAATCGGTCGACATGCAAACCGAAGCAAATATTTTGTACAAGTAGCACGTAAAAAATGCATCAGGATGGTCTTTTGATTCTAGGGTCCACCTGTCCTAGACGGGCCCAACCCCTGTGTTGAGTCTCCTAAGTCAAATGCACATGATGCAAACAAACGTTCCTACTAGGGATCCGGCATGAGGCTTAGTTATTCTAAGTTTAAAAACCTGGGTATATTGTTCTATACTTGGTGTACCCGAGAAGACAACTCGAGCCGAGGAGGGGGCTATGTACCGGGAACCAAAAGGCCATCCGGCTTTGTAACTTGTCTGAGCCTCTTTCTTACTTAAGGTATGACACTAACAAAAAAGGGAGTCACACCAGCGTGCACATCCCCGAAGATGAGAAGAGAAGGGTTTCGCAGCAGTTTATATACAATTCAGATAATATCAAAGCGGTAAAAAGCGGCATTTAGCACATTAGGCTCAACATGTAAAAATCAGATAAAAACAAGCCAACTATAATAGTTATTCTAAGCTCGAATTCTTCAACCCTGAACAAAAGTTCTGGGTTCTTTTCCCCAGCAGAGTCGCCAGAGCTGTCACACCTCCTTTTTTACCACCCGAGGGTATATAGGGAGTTTTTCCAATTTAAGTGACATTATTTAAAATGGGATTATTTATTTTAACTTATCAGAGTCACCACTTGGGATAGTTTATTTGGGTGTCCCAAGTCACCGGTTTATTTTAAAATCCCAATTCGAGGAAATTTTGACTTTATTTTATAAGTCTGCGAACCAGAAATTCTAGATAAGGAATTCTATTAACCCGGGAGAAAGTGTTAAGCATTCCCGGGCTCCGTGGTTCTAGCACGGTCGCTTAGACTATTAATAATTGGCCTATTATCTGATTTACTACACGTTTTGAACCTATTGTGCATTTTTAAACTTTATAACCACTTTTAATTATTTTATGGGATTATTCTGGAACAAGTTACGATTATCGTACACTTGTTTGTTTGATACACGTTGCGGATCATGTCACGGGAACCGTGCCCACGATCTACAATATGTTTAATTTATTAAAGTTATTAGATGTTGTGGCCGGGTCACATAAATGTACCCCCGGATTTGGGAATTAGGTATCACAGCTACATCACGAGAATCGTACCCGTAGCTATGATGATTTTATTATAAACACTCCTAAAGCAACTACGAAAAATAATAACAATGTTTGCGAGGGCCATGGAAAATTTAATTGATGGCACACCTCGATTTAAAGAAGATTTGAATTAATTACATGAGGGCCATGGGTTATTTAATGAAAATATCACACCTCAAATTACCTATGAAAAGCTAACTAGTTTTATGAGGGCCAATGGGTTTAAGGGGGTTCTTATGGCACACCTCAAATTATTTTAACCTAAAAAGGGGTTGCATTTTTTAATTAAGATTAAACATACTAAATCTGAAACTCAATCAAGAAAACTTTTAGCTAAAATGAGGAGGCTGAGCCTGGAGTTGCTCTTTTAAAAAAAATTATTTTGGGCTTGCAATGACCCTTTATTTGCGCGAATTAGCTGTAAAAGCTATATTTGGGCTCGTGAATTAGCCCAGCAGAGAAGAGAGCCTCAAGTTTCCGCCCAAATCAAGATTTCGAACTAAATCACCCACATTGGGCTTATTCCAGACAGGCCTCAGTTATGGATATTTACATCTGGGCCTATCTACCTTTCAATCTTAGCCAAAGTATACATGTAAGTTAAAGGATTGCGAGGGAAATCACTTGTAAGTGGGAACAATCAGATTTCATCATTATTCAGATTGTTCATTGATTATACCATACACGATTTGCAAACATAAACTATACATGGTTGAACTTAAAATGTACAACTACTTATTCATAGGAATACATAATTAGAAAAAAAAAAAGCGTGATTTTAGTTGGGCCAATTCCAACCCAATTCCAGACAGGGGAAAACATTTGTCATGCTGAAGAAATGGGACAGGAGCTCAAGGCCATTTGGGCCTGAAGTCGAACCCCAAAGGCAAAGAGTAAATTCGGACAAAGGCAGCCCAAACTGAGTTTCCCCAGGCTGCCTCGACTGGACCTTAGCCAAGCCCAAACCAAACACTCAACTTTCTCCTTATGACAGAATAATAATAAAAAAAATCAAACAGGAGACATCTTAATTTAAACAACTGCTGTTTACAAAGATTAAACCTTAAATTTTACCATGAACACACACTTAGATGCATTAATTGCAACCCAGCCTATGAAATGTAAGTTTGAACTCACAAAATGGAGCTTGTTTGACCAAGCTCTTAGACAGTCCATTTATTACAAAAAAAAATCCAAGTATGAATGGCAACCTTATATTAGTAAACAAGCTTTGTATTGCTGCTGCTTCAAGCTACTGCTTTCTTGAAACAAATATTCTAAATGACAATCTAATTTGAAACTAATCTACTAACCAAATCTCGAGCTAAACTATTACAATCTTGTATACTAGCAGAGGATTCCTGGCCTCTTTTGAACATGGCTTTGTCCATAGGAGCCTCATCTTCCTTTGTTTAAAAAAAAAGAAACATGTGAATCCCACCTTAAAGCTTCTGAACCAACTGATTCTACCAACTAGTGGCTAAAACAGCAGGTTATAGCTCATGGACAAAATAAGAAGACAAGAAAAGAAAAATGTTTAAGTGAAAGAAGTCAGATGGAAGAAGAGAAGATATTACTCACAGGAAACCAGAAACAACATCTCAACTGAGTGTTTTTTACTATGAACCAGAGATAATGATACCACTTTTAAGAATATTTTTCATGTTACTGAGATGCATACGAAGATATCAAACAAACTTGACAGAGATGAACACACATTGACTTCAGCCATACACATATATTCATGAAGAAACTTCAGGTTTGCACAAGTGAATTCATTTCATAGTTAGAGCATGGTTACATACCTAAAGGTGATTTAAGAAAAGAGACCAAAAAGAGGTCACTAGAATAATACTGAACTTCCAAAAAGAGAGGGAGCAACAGCAACAGTAAACAGCCCAGCAAAGCAAAACCAAATTCAGCCTTTGAAAACTCAGAGATTTCAGCCAAAGAAACCAAGAGAGAAAGCCCTACTTCAAGTCATTTTTCAGCTTTTAAGAAAACCAAAGAAGAAAGTTTTTCCAAAAATTTCTGAAAACATAAACTTTTCAGAAGAGGAAGGAGTGATTTTTGTGCAGTAAATTGTTGCTGAAAATGTATATCCAAATATGTATTTTTTAGAATGAATGAGCCTATATATAGGCTGCCTATGAGGAATATATCTTTTAAGCATATTCCTTATCCTAGGGAATAATAGTACAATTTTATATTTCAGCATCTTTTTTTTTAATATCTAGGACATCTGTACACTTCTAGAAATTTTTTATTTTCAGCTCAAGTAAAAACCCATTTTTAACCTTCAAATTACTGCTTATTTCAACTTTGACCTAAACTTTTTCAATTCAAATAGGTCCCTAAAGTTTCGAATGGTTTTCAGGTTAGGACCAACTCGAACAAACCTAAGGAAATCAGAAATCTAAATCAAATAGCCCAAAAGAAACGTGAAACTGCAACCTAGAACCAAAAATCTAAATTATTCATAAAAGAAGATGCTCTCTAAACTAAAGGTTGAATCAAAGCATCTAAAAAAGAAGAAAAGACAAGGAGATAGCAGGAAAATAGTAGCACTGATTCAAAATCATGCAATTTGTGTATTCAAGATTCAAACATGCTTTTAATCAATCGAAAACAAATAAACAACTGAACATGTGAACAAAAATCTGAAATTACCTAAACATGCAACTAGTCAGAAATGTAATTAGGAGAAAGGAAAAGAAATTAAAATGAAATCACGGGGAAAACTGATTAACCAACAAACTAAAACTAAAAATAAAACCTAAACTAACATGATAAGTTCCTAAATGATAAAAATACAGGACAAGAAACCTAAACATGCAACTGCAAACGGACTAACCCATGAAGAATCAAACAAAAGGAAGGGAGAAAAAGATGGCCAGGAGAAAAAGAAAAAGGAAAAGGAGACAGAGAGAACAGGTTTAGAAAATTACCTGTAATTGAACCAAACTGGAACCGGAGGATTTGGCCGGATTCAGGCATTTCGAACAATAGGTCCAATCCACATGGGTCAATTGCTCTCATCAAAAGCAATCGACTCATGTAGAGTGGAGCCATTAAAACCCCGGAATCAAACTCAGGCAGAGGTTTTTTAGGGCTTATGAATCTAAGATCTAAAATTTGGGCAAGTAGGAACTGATTTGGAAAGGGCTAAGGGTAGCTTAGGGCTTAGAGAGGGGTAAGGGTTGTAGGGTGTTAACTTGGCATGATTTGGAACGATTAGGGTTTTGGCCGTATCCTTCGAATTAAGATTCGAAGAAACCGGCAGTGATTCGAGGGAAAGGGAGTGGAGATTTGGAATGGGGGGTGAAGGAGAGTTCATGGTGTTACTTTGGGGACGATTGGACCATCGGAACCGCCGTGAGGCAATTTCCGGTGGTGGTCGGCGGTGGAGGCGGCGTGGAGTATTAAGGCGGCTAGGGTTTATTGAGAGAGAGACGAGAGTGATGACTGAAGGGGTTAGATGGGGGGGAGGTTCTCTTCGGACAGTTAAATATTAGATGGCCAACTAGTTCCAAGCCGTTGGATGATAGAAATCCAACGGCTGTGATTAAACTAAAGGAAACGGGGTCGTTTGGCTTCAGGTGGGTCTGGACCGGGTGTAGATTGGTTTGGGCTTGGTTATTTTGGACGGGTTTGGGGTAATTTTGGGGCTGATTTGGGTTAAATTGGCCCAATTCCAGAAAAATAATTCTCTTAATATTCCTCTTCTTTTATTTTCAAATTCTTTTCTTTTTCTTTCTTTTTCCTTTTTTTTAATTAAAAATCCTAAACTATCTAAAAATGTGAAATTAAACTAATTAGATAATTATAAAAATTATAAACATCTCTAAATTCTGAACTAAAAGAGAAAAATCAATAAATTAAAAATAAAAGACAAAAAATGTGAAAAATGAGCTATTTTTGTGAGTTTCAAATTTCTTTAAAACAAATAATTACTGATTAACTCTAAAAATGTAAAAACAAATCCTAAATGCATGATATTTTTGGTATTTTTTTCATGATTTTAAATAAAAATTAAATATGCACAGAAATGCAAATAATTAAGAAAATTCTAAAAAAATTCCTAAAATGGCAAATAATTAACAGAAAACCTATTTTCCTTGGGATTTTATAGGAGTATTTCGTATAGGGCAAAAATCACATGCTCACAGGTATGCGACAAGAATGTGGTCTGCATACCTGTTCTGCGGTCGCATAATGCACCGCAGAATTGCCCCTCGCAAAATTCCAAGGAGATTATGCGATGACTATGCGGCCCGCATATTGATTATGCGATCGCATAATTGGACGCATAATTGATTTCAAAACTAATCAGCATACTAATTCACTCTGCGGCGACTATGCGATCCGCATAGCTATTATGCGACCGCATAATGGACCGCAGAAACGCGCTTTTCTGGAAAAACATTATTCCTTAACTTTTAAATGCACAGATCAATTCAAAAGGTCCGAACATTTCTAACACATATTCCTAACTTGGCACTACGAGGGTTCGTGTTTTTGAGCAAAATTTCCACGGGACCTTACAATCTACTTGTTTATCCCACCCTTCCTTTACTGCATCAATAAAGGATGAGCGAGTAGCCCAGACATTGCAGTACTTGAAGGCAGCTCTATCTCTTCTAGGGCCATCAGTTAATACTAGCTTTATAGGACAATGGTCACTTATACCTTCAGGTAAGAATTGAGCTTTGAAACTTGGCATGCTATTCATCCACTTTGTATTAATAAACACTCAATCTATTTTGGACATCACTCTTCCATATCCATGTCTATCATTTCATGTGTATTTACTTCCACATCTAGGCAATTCAATCAAACCACAAGCATCCACACAACTTTGAAATTCTACTATTTCTGACATACTAATGGGGTTTCCTCCAATTCTGTCATCTAGTTGAAGTACAACATTGAAATCTTCCATCACTATCTATGGCATATTAAGTCCTGTACTGATAGACTCCAAATATGACTATAATTGTCTTCTCTCCTCTCTTGTATTAAAGGCATACACTACTGTTGACAAATATGTAAGCCTTAAACTAAGATGATTAACCTTGCATGTGACTGCTTGAGCAATTTTACTGATTAGATCAACTTGAAAGCAATTTGGTCTCCATGTTAGCCAAATTCTTCCATTGTAATGTTGATCTAGATTAGTAATATATCTCCAACCTCCAAATAATCCGTTTGCCAGTTGATCCATCCTATTGACTTTAACTTTTGTTTCCAAAATTCCAATCATACCTATATTTTATTTTGTACAAAGGAGCTTTACCTCCTTTTGTCTGTTAGGGGCATTAATTCCCTTAACATTCCAACAAAGAATACTATCCATGATTAGAGGGGGGATTAACTGTCCCACCCTATTCTTTACTTGACTTTGTATTGCTTGAACACTTTGGTCTACTACCTCATTAGGAACATGATCTAGTGGTTTGAAAGTGTTCTGTTGATTGATCTGAGCTCCTCTATTTCCTTGTTGTTTACTTGTGTTCCTTCCAGTATTAATAGGTGTTACCCATCCTGCTGAATTTGTCTCTTGTCTACTTGCTGGCCCTTTACTTGTAATCACACCTTTTGTCTCCTCTGTAGCCTTTGTCATTGGTTTGTCCTGTTTTTAGGCTGATTCTTGCTGTTTCTGCACAGGTTCAGGTTGCTGCACCTTTTTTGCTCGACATTCCTTTTCCCATATTTCTTACAAAACTTACATAAAGTAGGTTTCCAATCATAATGAACCTTTTTTAAAGAAGACCTTATCTGGTAACATTCCTTTCTCATTTTTAAAGAAGACCTTATCTGGTAGCTTGGCATCCATACCAACTTCAATAAGTAATCGTGCAAAGCTAAGCCCTATCTTCTTTTCTGTGTGATTGTCAACCATCAATGGTTTACCAATCAAACTCCCTATTTTGCATAGTCCCTTTGAGCTCCAGTATTTGAAATCCAGGCCTAGTAATTTCACCCAAATTGGAACCGTATAGAGCTCCTCCCTGGTAAATTCCATATATGGATGCCATGCTTTCACAATAAATGGTTTGTTATCAAAGTGGTATATACCTCCTTGAATAACTTCATTCTTCCCTGATACATCATCAAATCTCACTAGGACTATCCCATTCTTCATCATAGATATCTTATTAATGTCATGATTGCCCCATATTTTCTGGATATAGCTGTTCAAAACTGAGAATGGAGGGTGATCCCCAAAACATAACACCCTACATCAGTTTTCCAATATTCTAATTCTGTACTGATATCCTCTATTTCAATTTCACACACAGGGGTTTCTGCATGCACCTCTGGAGATATGTATTCTAGGTTAAATCCAGCATTAGTTACCTTTGTGATATCAAAATTGTCCCAGATGGAACCCTTGCTTGTGACTTCATCCATTAGTTCTGATTCTTCTGCCCATGAGAGCTTGCTTTGGCTCTTTGTCGAGCTTTCTGGAGCTTCTTTTGAGGTGGATGTAACCTCCAATTGCTGAGTTTCCATAGTTGTTGAAGATCCCCCAATTTCCTCTGAGTTTGCATCCCTCAATTTTTCAAGTACTGCTCTATTGATTTCTGATTCCATCTCCTGCGATTTTGAAATTTCAATTGCCTTTAGCAGCTCATCCTTCCTCCGTTGTTGATTTCCCACTAACACAGCTGTATTGGAAAAAATCAATATTACACTTGGAACTAATTATGTGGCTGACACAGCAAGACATGTGGATCATTAGAAAAGTGACAGCTGGCGAAGAGTACTTAGAGAGATGCGAGTCATAATAGGTACGAGCAAAGCGTCTAAGTGACAAGAAGAAACGGTCGCTCGTGTCTCTTCATAATTTGAAGAGACACCGGTGGAATGAATCAAGACGGCAAAAAGTACAGATTCGCTAATCTTCAATTAATGAGCATGAATGATTAGGAACATTACAGAATCTTCACGAAACAGTTACGATTGCCAATTATAACATTTCATTAATGTCATTAAATGCTCATGATGGCTCAATTATGAGAGGGAAGAGGCGTGTACTTAGAGATAGCTATAAAAGGAAGAGAAATGACATTTGTATGGATACGTTCTGATTACTATTTGAATATACTTATTTACTTTGCTTTATATCGATTGTTTTGCTATTTCTCATTCTAATTTTCCTTTTTCATTGCAAAAATATTCTTTTATTTGATTATTAGTAAGCTTTGACTGAAATTCCTATTTTCTGGTTAAACAGCAGCTGATTCCTGAGCTAGAATTGCCTTCTGCGATGGATTCCGAGCTCTCTTCCACATGGACGGCGCACGTTAAGCTAACATGCGCTGAGAGAGAAACGGTCTCCACACAAAAAAATCACTTACTTCCAAAACCCGCATGTTGGCCCTTGTTAAATAAAAGAAATGCTCTACATTGGATGTTTGACGGCCCATACATATTATCATATGTATTTAGTACTTCAATATGTGATTCTAGCATCCAATTCTCTTGAACATGCTCCATTGTGCACACTACATTGAAGTTGTGCAAAAGAGTGGTAAAATTGAGGAGAAGGGTCTTATGTTAGGGTAATTTCACATGGCAGAATTTTCCTCTAATAACGATAGACGTGTCAAAATATAATGTGAAATGACTCCTAGTTTTATTTTCCAGAAATAATGAAGTACTAATTTTCTTTTTTCTCAGAAAAAAAAAAAAAAAAACTTTCGAAAGCATGAGCAACCTTTACGCACAAGACAAGATAATGAAAGGAAGTGTCAAATTATATTCCACAATGATAAATACAAAAATTATAAAACGGAAATGTATGCGTGACGGTGCTAATCTGAGAAAGCTGGTAAAGCAACAAACTAACTTTGAACATACCACCCAACCCACCACCTAGGACTTCCATTTCCCCCCCTTCCGATTCCAGAATTTTCTTCCCTCAGCTCTCCAAACCCTTAATTCACCTATAAATTCTTCATACATACGCTTATATGCCTTTATACAGCTGTTGAAAAAAATGGCGATAATCGGAGATGCACTCCGGCAAGCGTTCATGCCGAAACACGAATACGAGTGTCTTCGCGAGGAAGACAAGGCATGGAATCGTCTCCAGAGACCACTAGCGATCTGTACTTTAACCCTAATATCACTTGCTATTATCGTATGCACTGTCATCAGCTTGAAAATAGTGTTTCCTGTCGATCCTGCTCGCCGCCCGTTCTGTGGTGACTACCGTATTCAGCCGCTTTCCATTAATTTCACTAACATAGCTTCTACTGGCACCGGCGGCGGCGGTAGCGGTAGTGCTGGTGATTCGGATGGTTTTCCTGGTGCATTTTACCTAACGAATCAGGAGACTGTGGATTACTACTGGATGGTTGTGTTCATTCCTTCCACCTTCATTTTCGCTGTCTCCGCAGTATATCTAATTGCGGGTGAGGAGATGTGAGAATAAAGTTTATGTTTGAAAATGTGATTCGCGTATACTTGGATTAGCACCGAGTTGTTATTATGTGTTCATCGTTTTAGGGCGAATAAGAAGTAAACCTAATTTTGATTTCGCTATTTAATTCGAAGAGTAGAATGTGTGTTTCACTTTCGCGGCCTCTTCGATGTACCTAATTGCTAATTATATGGTAATTGTGATCGTGTATATTACCGATTCAGTATCAATGAGAGGTGAAGTGAATGTACCTTATTTTGACTTTTGTTTTTGAATTCGAAGAGTAGAATGTCTGTTTCATTCCGTTGCCTCTTTGGTGTATCTAATTGCAAATTATATGGTAAATGTGATCATGTATATTACCTATTCAGTGTTAATAAGAGGTAAAGTGAGCAAACCTTATTTTGACTTTTGTTATTGCATTTAAAGAGTAGAATATGTATTTCACAGGCTTGGCAGTGTAACTAGTTGCTCTGAAGAATATATGGTAAATCTTGTTGTGTATACTTGTATTGCAGCACAAGCTTTATATTTATATCCTTTTAGGTTGAATTACACTAAGTTTTGCTGGAATCTAGTTTGACATTGTTGTTGCCTTCAAAGAGTAGAATGTGTATTTTAGTGCTGCTGCTATGGCAGCTATGCAGATAAGATAGTCAGTGATTTTATGGTCTCTTATATCTGAGTTAGGGCTGGAATTAGTGATTTTCGGCGTTTAGTTGCTCATTTGTGGAGTTTTAACTGACATTAGGACTTAGGCAGTCATCTTGATGATGGCTCCCCTAGATATTGTATGTGCAGTAGAAAATGAAAAGGATAAGAAAGTACTTCAAATAATTTGAAGGTTCAAGATGTGTAGAAATAATTTAGAAAGATATCTCTGGTTGCAGTTAGCTGCAACAAATATGTGACATGGAAAACCAATGATTAGAAGCTATGAATGGGGATGTACTAGGAAACTATCTTCTAATGTCTATGCTGTTTTGGAATTGCAATGTCCCTGAAAATCTAACTGAACCTAGGCTCTTTGGAAGGTTTTATGAACTTAGAGAGGCGAAAGTTTAAATTCTTGAAAGGATGTACAACCAATCTTCCCGGATGGACATAGTTTTTTGGAGGCTAAAACTAACCCATTTTTGTTCAAGCATGTGTGTAGATATGGAAACACTTCAAATTTGAATCCCTCCTCGCACTTTGAGATTTTGGGAGTGTCATATATTTGTTCGTCCTTTTAGATGTAAGAATGATCTCACTCTCATCTTGTAAATGTCTGCAAAGAGTGAATCGTCTCTGGGTTCAATGATCAATCAATATGAAGAGAAGAATAGGGATTGATGACTGAGAATTAAGCATTTTATTACATATGCGGGAAACCCACTGGGTGCAAACAATTTCTGAGGGCCATCGGACTTGGTAAAACCTGAATTAACCGTGGTGAACTTGCGGGAAACTCCTTGCCGAGGGCCTGTGCATCCCCGGGATTAGTCGGGGATCTTAGAGACTCGGACACCCGGTGCAAATCGAAAAAAAAAAAGAATTAAGCATTTTATTACATATGCGCACATAATGTAAAAACATAACTTCTTTGGCAATTGTACTGCCTTTTTCATTTCCCTGTAGTTTCTTTGCATCCAATTGTAACTGAAATTGTGGTTGTAAATCACAGGATTGTGCATCTGAGCTCAAAAGTGTGGCTGCTTCCAGTTTTACTTGTTTTTTTTTTTTTTTGATGGGTAAAAAGTGAACTTGTTAAAGTTAAAAAGGTGGGTTGGCAGTTTTAATTGTTTAATTGTATAAAGACTACTACTATAACTGATTTATCATTTAAAATAAAAGAGAAGAAAAAGATTACAGCTGTCACTGTTTTGCTTAATGATATTGCTTCAAAATTTGCAGGTATTATGGTCGCGTACACTGCTCCAATGAGACATGGATGCTTGAAGGTTGTTGAGAACAACTATTGTGCTTCTAGAAGGGGTATGCTTCTTGAATTATACGTTTTCCTATGATTCATGTTACCTCCAATAAGGGTAGTACTTCAGTTGTAACTACTGCTAGGGAAGTAAAAGGCATTTACTTTTCCTTCTCCTTCCAGAAAATGGCTGATGTTGTAGAGTTGCATTCCCTCCTCTTTTACCTCGCCTTCCCTTCTAAGCCAGAACTATGCACCAACCCTATTATATTCTCCCCCCTGTAACCCTTCCTCTTTTCACTGCTTAAGCTGTTAAGCATAGTGCTAGTTGAGTAAATACTAGAATTTGTATTTGCCTCTAGGATGCTTGCAAATAAATGCTGCTCTTATAAATTGAACTACTTTGGATGTCAGCTATTTTGGTGGAGAACCCAGCAAATTTTTTTATGACTCATACATTTCAAGTTTGAAGTTCTATGTATTTATATATGTGGGTGATATCATGTTTCCCTTCAGGGATAAGACGTTTTAGTTATTGTTGTGTAAAAAGAACTATCTTGTTGAGATTCGTGCTTCTAATTTTTGTGGTAGAACAATACTCAAGAGGTTAAGTGCCAAAACTTCATATGAAAAATCTAACTGAGCTGCGTCCTCATGCCTACAGAGATTGGGTCGTTTCAATGATGGCTTTTTGCATCAATTTACAAACAGATTCAATTGCTTTTTTGTCTGTCTGTTTTGTCTACTTTGTTGTCTGCGTGTTTGGTGTGCATGTCCATGCTCTGGCTGGTCTTAGGAAAGAACAAAAGATCTTAGATCCAAGAGATTGAGAGGTGTGACACAGATGCCTTTCAGCAGTTTCTTCCTTAATGGAGTGGGGTTTTCTAAGTTTATGATACCAAATAAGGAGCTGTCTGCAGTATTACAAGTCAAAGCTATGTAACCCACTGTTATAGCAAGTTCGTAACAGTTTAAAAATCGGAAGTTACAGAAGCGACAGGCTCTCAAAGATGTCATAGTGGAGAGAAGTTGGCCATACTTCCCTAATGAATTTGGAAGTCTGTAGTTTCTTAAGTGGCTGAGAAGTTGCCCATATCATCGTCGAGTAGGCTAAATTCAGGAATAAATGACAATTGGAAAGTTTTGATGCGCTAGAGCATGTGAATAATAATTTATAGCCGGTATTCCTTTTTAAGATGCATGTAGCATATTAGCATGTGTTTGGGTACTACTTGGATTTGTATCTGTGGGACCAAATGTGGTCCAGTTTTTATTCATATATTATTTTGTTTTTTGATTTTTTTTTGTTTTTTATCCAATTGGATCAAATTAAACTAAGTTTAATCAAGGCAGGTGGTGGACTAAAACCATAGCTTGAAAAAATTATAGCTGGGGCAAAGTTGGCGTATCATCTGTTGAGCTAGCGATGACTCAATTGAGTCAAAAATAGAAACTCACTTGTAGTGTGTGATTGGAAGAAAGTACATGCTTCAGGTGCTTCATACACCTACCAGTGTTCTAGTTCTCAAACCCTGTAAACTTGCTATATTAAACGCAACTCACCTCATTACAATTTTGCCTTATATCAAGTCCTTTCAGTAAAAAAAAAATTCATGAGTTACAGAGACTCCTTTTCAATGAGTTTGGTAACCAAGGTGCTTCTGAGTTGTCTTGAATACCTGGCAATCTTTTTGCTTTTTATTGATTTGTTGAAGTATAATTGCGTCAAGTTACTCCAAATATTTTGGCTGGGTAAGCTTAAGTTGCAAAGCCATGGTTACAGTTTGTCTGTTTGCTTTGTTTCCAGTTCAAAATGCAAAAACGAATGGTATTGAATATTTTCTCTCACTTTTTTTAAATTAGCCATCACTCTACGAACGAATGATGATGAATAAAGGTTTGTATGTTCTGTGTGTTACACTTTGTTAGATGTTCTTTTCTTTTTCTTTTGATAGGTCACTTTGTGTGATGTTCTACGCTTTTGAGTTGAAGTAATTTGCTTAAGATTGATCGAATAATATTGTAATGACTCTCGAACTTTGGCCGTGAAGTCTTTAGGTGTTAACCAGAGCAATGTAGATCTAGATCGTTTCTAAACCATGTTAAAAATTGAAAAACGTATTCTTTCCATGTACCGGAACTTATAAGCTGCTCTTTTTCATGTCTTCATGGAAGTCTAGTTAGCTCTTGATGTTCTTTTTTTCTTTTGTAGAAAGTAATTAATATGAGTAAAGAGGTGACCTCTTTATCTTTTATTTTTTTATTTTTGTTTTTGTGAATTTGGAGTAACTGATGAATCATAAATCTTCTCTTCAAGTATGAAAATAATAGGATATTTGAATAACATCTATCTAACAAAAACCAGTATCTCTGTTAGAAATTTGTCTTGGGTAAGCTGGCTTTGTCTTTTTCTTTCTTAATATTGCGCAAGGAACCAGATGAGAGAATTGTCTTTGGTGGTGGAAATTACAGATGAATAAGGATAGCTTTGAGAAATTAAAAGAATATAACTGAAACAATACATAACCTTGTTGTAGTCCAAGTATGACGTTAATAACTTAATACACCAATGTATATCATGTGATACTTGCTATAAGCTTTTCAAAAGCATATTAGGTCATGTAAGAAGGAATCCATAACTTTAACCTGCTGGACTATCTTTATCGAATAAATGTTCTTACACCCTATAGGTATAGCTAAAAATGAGGCGAGAGAAGGCAAGCCTTGGAGGTTAGAACTAGGCTACTTATAAAAGCTGTGAGCTTGGCTTGAGCTTGATTGTCATACAAGCCAAGAGTCGAGGTCGAACTAGGCCAGATTAAGTTTTTGTGGAATTGGAGCTTGAGTTTAGCTCAGCTTGTTTGTTTCGGGATCGAGCTCATTCGTGAAGATAGTTGACTTCGAGATTGGTCTTGAACTCGTTTGTGTCCATTTTTTTTTTATTTGCTCTTTTACAATTGGCACTTTCATAATAAAAATGATTTGCTTACTGAATCACCTAGGGTTGGGGAATTGGAAACTATTGTCAGGAGTAACTTACCTGTTATATCTATGGAGGAAATTGTTGGGGTGATATATTATTTCCAATGTGTAGCTCGTTAAATAATTGAGCTACATGATAGTGCTAAGTTCGGCGGTTTAGTAACTAAAGGAGCTGAGCTCGAGTATTTAAGTTGGGAGGAAGATAGATGGGCAGACCCATACTCCCCAGAGGTGCACTGTGGGCCAACGATATATATATATACACACACACAACTCGGGTTGAGCTTTGGTCATGAACTTGGTCCATTTACAGCTCTCCCATTTTTTGGTGTTCTATGAACTTGCTAACTATATTAATAAAGGAGTAATATGTTTGCAAGCGTGAGATGTCAACTCCAGAAGGAGTCCATTTCTTTAATGCATTCTGAAGGTAAAACCAACTTGAACAGTATTAGTGGACAGGATCAGGTCCGCAAAAGTAGGATTCTAGGGCTGCAATAAGTTTATTTAAGGAGAATTTTGGAAGACAATTAATATGCATGATAGGAGGTTTTGAATTACTTATGCTGAGATGATTTGATACGTTTGCTAGATTTCTGGGTTTTTCTGTCTCACCCCTTACCATATTGCCCCAAGGGGAAGGGTGCTCTTGTTTCCCTGCTAATTTGCACGTGTGATGATTGGAAGCAATGGAATGATTCATATCATCTCCTATTAATATTTGTCTAGCAACTCACCATTGTGTTTAACAGGTGGAGTGCGTTGTCTATCAATTCTCAATGTTGCTTTTGCTATTGTATTTGGTCTGCTCGCGCTGTTTCTTGGTTCAACCCTTCTCACTTTAGGGAGCAGCTGCTCAGCGCCCTTGTTTTGGTGTTACGAAATTGCTTCATGGGGGCTGGTGATTCTATATGGAGGAACTGCTTTCTTTCTAAGAAGAAAAGCTGCTGTAATTCTGGATGAAAGTGACTTTAGTGGGCGCAATCTTGGAGTAGAAATGCTCGAAGCAAATCCAATGGAGGTCACACCAGATGTAGAGAGACGTGTGAATGAAAGTTTCAAGGCATGGATGGGTCCTTCCTTCTTATCCTCGGACGAAGAGGATGAATCTGACAACTACCAGGAAGTACCAACTTTATCTCGTACCAACTCTAGCAGGCAAAGACAATAATATGACGTCTCCTCCAGGTCCTCCACTTTCAACTCTCCCGTTGGATGCCTCGAGCACTGATTGAAATATGTGGTGGGCCTTTTTTGCGCAGAAGTCTAACTGTGATGTCTGACCCAGTCAAAATTGCACAGCAAAACTTTTAAACTGAACATGGGTGCTACATCATTAGTTCATTTTGGTAGAGTTTATTGTACAGTTAGTATGAAGGAGAAGCATATAGGAATGTCTCAGCAGTTGATTTGGAGTAGACCAACTAATGCCACGGTCGTAGTGTTTCCTTGGAATCTTATAGTTGCCCTTGATGATGCTGAATTTTGGAATAGTTCCTTAGAGATGTCATGCTCCCCTTTCTCTCTCAAAACTGTGTTTGTGTCTTGTAGGTTGGGGAGAACATCAGTATTGACAAGTAATGGAGTCTCCTATAGTGGACCATATTTTTTCTCGACCATTTTGATATAGGGCTGGAAGGAATGTTTTGAGTTGCTTCCCCTACTTGATATGCGTGTTGGAATCAGCACACATTAGTGTATAGCATCTATTTTGGATTACATGCAACACAACAAAATAAACACCGAAATTTTCACGTCGGTCGTCATTTTACTGACGTGAAACATAGTTGTTTAGAAAATATATCTGACCTATTGGGACTTCAAAGATATAAAATACTCGGCTGTAGAACATTACAAAATCAATCGAAATGTCTACTCAACTAAAAAGAAAAAGAAGAAGAAGAACAACGTTTGATATGTAAAAACATGATTTCAATAATTTTCTGATCAGATATTTTGAGTATTACTCTTGTAAATTTGTAAAAGTTGTCCTAACTGATGATTTTTAGTACTAGTTTCTACGAACGTGTGTTGCACGTTAATAATGACACGTTAGAATTTAATAATATTATTAATTATATAAAGGAACAAAAAATTAAATTAATAAGAAAATAATATAATAATATACAACGTGAATTCAAAATGATTATACATCATCTGAACTTGCAAAAATGGGCAATTTAGCCATATTATTTAGATAATACTATTATGTATTTATAGATTAGAAATATGCAATACGATAATTCTTACCTAAGACTTTTTTGTATTTGATATATTTTGTGTATATTCCTTTCTAACACTTAGGTTACTCAATCATTATCGAACTTGTTGTCAATATTGATATCCCTCTTGGTAGTAAAATATATAATTTCTTGTGCGGAAATACCGTCTAACATTTGATGCTTTATTTATTGTCATTGCAAAACACAAGGGATATCCTTTATTTTCGGGAGGCAAAAGTTGAATTCTAGGGATAAATACATGTTTGGAAGCATATTGGCGCATCATGATTTCACTGTATGATGTTATTTCAAAATATCATCTTTGTAACATTACATAAATTATTCCATGGATCTAAATTTATCGATAGTATGATGGACACATTTCTTTGTTGCTGTCAAAATCAACTGTTATGCAATAGAAGATCAATTTCAATTTTAATTTGTCTGTTATATACATATATGGCAGTGGGAAATATAAAAAATAATGAATTTGTTGGCATTAAAGTATTTAAGTACTCTTCCTCTTAGTAGTTGTTGGTAACATCTCCTGTTGAGTCAAAACTGAATTATTTTGCTTTTCACCAGGGAACTTGGCAATGAACATCTCATTTAGTTAATTGACATATTAATTTCTAATAGCTAAGATAGCACTTACTATCATATAATTTGCACAACTTGCATTTTATCTAATGTCAGTTTTTCTTATTAAGTGATCTTCACCGCTACTATTACCAATGGGCTTTGATAACTAATTCTTCTAGAAGAAGGAGTAAATAGTCTTTTATTGTATGCTCTTCTCCACCCGAAGAAGAAATTACTGATGCTTGACCTTTTACCGCTCTCAAATTTTTACAGTTTGTGCTCTCATTGTTATGAAATTATTGTGTACTTGACGAAAATCACCTCCAAAACTACTATTTTCCACCAAATGGTTCGTCGATAACCACTATAACTCCAAAGTTTTGATCATCTCTTCGCCATAGGTGCTTCATCGTAATCAAATTTTCTTTTCTTATCAATTTAGCATCACTACTCTGTTTGGGCACAATTGTGATGATTGTTTGAAGAGGGTTTTTGAATCTAAAGTGAGGCGTACGATTTTGTATTAAGATTGTTGATACTACACCATTTGTTATAGTTACTAATGGTATTATGGCTCTTGATATGACATTTATAAATAATGCATGATAAAAGAAAATTTTGTTCCTCCAGTGCCATTTATAAGAATAATCTCATTCTACCAAAGCCAATTTTTTATAATATAATCTTAAAAATTTAGCTTTAATTGTGCATTGAGATCTTTCTTAGATATTTGTATGACCTTTTCTTCAATAATTTCTCTGTATTTAAATGCAACATTATCATCTCGACCATGATCAAATCAAGATAAATGATATTTTCTAGTACTCTTGCCTATGATTTGTAGGAAACAATTAATGTTGTTCAATGTGCATTATAGTTGAGTATGATATGAACTCTCAGGTATCCTTGTAAAGTCAATTGACATATCTTCTTATATATCCCACCGTTTTCTAACATTAATTTTTCTAGAAAACAGGATACATATTAATACTGAGGTCCCAAAATATTACAATGCATAGCAATATCCTTTAAGACACTTATGTTTCCAAAGCTGGCTTGCATATTATATATAGTTTCTGTTGGACTTTAAAGCATTGGGCAATTGTTGGACTTTAAAGGCATTGAGTTTCAAAGACTTTAAGCATTGGGCTTTAAAGTATAAGAGTGTGAATTGGAAATGGTGGAAAATAAAATGGAGGGAATGAAAATTTGAATGAAGTGAGCTTTTAACTTGCACTTTGTCCCTCATTGGTGAGGGACAACTACATTTGTGTGCTTATATATAGAATCACTTCTTAAAGCTCTTAAAAGGAGTTGAAGAGAATGATCCCTCGCGCCGCCGTCGTCGCTCGCTCGGCTCGGCTTCGGCTTTGGCTTTGGATTTGGATTGGATTTGTCAAATGATCGATCGATAAGATTATTTTTGGACAAAATTTATTTAGTTAATTATTTAATAATTAATTAAATGCCAGATCACTGCTGAAGATTCAGAAGGATAGTCTGGCCGCGGCCTCTTCCAATAATTGCCTATAAATTCTGAGGCATGGCTTCGTTTTTAACACACCAAAAACATTACAGAACTTCCTTCTTTCTGAAAATACTGCATTCTAATTCGCAGTCTCTCTCTCTCAAATTCGTAAGTGTGATTTTGCTCCGTTCTTTAAGTTCGTTGGTATCCTGCAGTTCGTATTGCCACTGTTGCAGGAAGGTTTATTCCGTTTTATCCTGGGAGGATTTAATCCATTACCTTGGCAACGTGTGAGGGGGTTAAAATTTCTTAAGGACGCGCAAGCAAATTGTGGACTCGGAATATTTCTTAATCTTTACTGTTTTTCTAATTTCTTTTATTCTTCTAACAGTTTTTCTGATTTTATGTTTTAACACAGTAGCGCTTACAAGCTTAAGGAATTTTAAACTAACGTTTCTGTGTTGAAACATATATTAAACTGTTATTCATATTTTGTATACTGTTTTGGAGACTAAAGCCTTCGTGCTTTCTACTCCAATAATTGTTCTGTCCGGTTTAAAGTATATAAAAACTTTACCGGAATGATAAACGTACGGGTTTGAAGTATATAAAAACTTCACCATTGTTACGTGTTGTATGTTTGGTTTGGTATTCAGTTTAAAGATATCAAAACTTCACTGATTTAACAAAGTTCTGTTGTGTTTCCAACTCTACAGAAAAGATGACGAACGAAAACCAAACTAATGGAAATGTTGTGGGAACGGGAGCTACTGTTACGAGTGCTGCTGCCTCGTCAAGCCGTTCTACTCCTGCTCATGCTATGGCACCGGCAGAAAAACCCGGAAAGTTTTCCGGTATTGACTTCAAACGCTGGAAAATGAAGATGCTCTTCTATCTTACTACGTTGAGTTTGCAACGTTTCATCAAGGAGGATCCTCCGGTCATGGCTGAAAATACTCCGGATGATGAACGACTTGTTGTAACTGAAGCATGGAAACATTCTGATTTCCTGTGCAAAAATTACATTTTGAGTTGTTTGGAAGATTGCTTGTACAATGTCTATAGTGTCATGGAAACTTCAAAAGCGTTATGGAATGCACTTGAGAAGAAATACAAGACTGAGGATGCCGGACTTAAGAAATTCGTGGCTGCAAGGTTCTTGGATTTCAAGATGATTGACACTAGGTCGGTCATAACTCAAGTCCAAGAACTACAAGTCATTGTACATGACCTCCTTGCTGAAGGTATGACCCAAATCAATAATTTTATTAATAAGATTTATCTTATTATTAATAATGAATTTGTTATTGAAGGTATGGTCATAAATGAGGCCTTTCAAGTCGCTGCTTTCATTGAGAAGTTACCTCCGCTGTGGAAGGATTTTAAGAACTATCTTAAACACAAACGGAAGGAAATGACCCTAGAAGACTTGATTGTTCGTTTGAGGATAGAATAGGACAACAAAAATGCTGAAAAGAAGTCACGTGGACACTCGACAATAATGGGGGCAAACATTGTTGAGGAGGCACCACAAAATAAGAAGAGGAAGAAAGCTTCTGGACCAAAGAATTACCCAAGTAAGAAGAAGTTCAAGGGTAATTGCCACAACTGTGGAAAATCTGGGCATAAGGCGGTGGATTGTCGTGCGCCAAAGAATGATAAGAAGAAAAAGAATCAAGCCAACATGGTTGAAGATAAATGGAAGACTTGTGTGCCATGTTGTCTGAATGCAACTTGGTAGGAAATCCGAAAGAATGGTGGATAGATTCTGGAGCCACCCGCCATGTTTGCGCTAACAAGGAATTATTTTCTTCTTATGCCCCCGCAGGACCCGACGAGACAATTTTCATGGGAAATTCGTCTACAGCCAAAATTGAAGGAGTTGGCAAGATTGCGTTGAAGATGACGTCGGGAAAAATAGTGACTCTAAACCAAGTTCTCCATGTTCCAGAAATTCGCAAGAATCTTGTGTCTACATCACTTCTTGTCAAGAATGGATTCAAATGTATTTTTGTTTCCAATAGTGTTGTACTAAGTAAGAATGATATGTATGTAGGAAAAGGTTACCTGAATGAGGGCCTTTTTAAGCTAAATGTAATAGCAGTTCCTATCAATAAAGTTAATGCTTCGTCTTACTTACTTGAGTCAAACACTTTATGGCATTCACGTTTAGGTCACGTCAACTTCAAAACATTGCGAAAAATGATAAATTTAGACGTATTGCCAAAATTTGATTGCATTAATTCCAAATGTCAAATATGTGTGGAATCAAAGTATGCTAAGCATCCTTATAAGTCCGTTGAAAGGAATTCAAGTCCTTTAGACTTAATTCACACAGATATTTGTGACATGAAGTCAACACCATCTCGCGGTGGGAAAAAGTATTTTATTACTTTTATTGACGATAGCACAAGATATTGCTATGGTTATTTACTTAATAGTAAAGATGAGGCAATTGATGCTTTCAAGCAATACAAGAGTGAAGTTGAAACACAACTAAACAAAAAGATCAAAATGATAAGAAGTGATAGGGGTAGAGAATATGAATCTCCTTTTGAAGAAGTATGTTTGGAAAATGGCATTATTCACCAAACAACTGCCCCTTACTCTCCACAATCTAATGGAATTGCGGAGAGAAATAATCGAACGTTGAAAGAGATGATGAATGCGTTGTTGATAAGTTCTGGTTTACCACAGAACTTGTAGGGGGAAGCTATACTTATAGCTAACCGAATAATCAACCGTGTACCTCATAGTAAAACACAGTCTATTCCCTATGAAAAATGGAAAGGAAGGAAGCCCAGCTTGAAATACTTCAAAGTGTGGGGGTGTCTAGCTAAGGTACAAGTTCCTAAACCTAAAAGGGTTAAGATAGGTCCAAAAACGGTTGATTGTGTATTTATTGGATATTTAACCAATAGCAAGGCATATCGTTTTCTGGTTCATAAGTCAGAAAATCCTGAGATTCACGTTAATACGATAATAGAATCAAATAATGCTGAATTCTTTGAAATTATTTATCCGTATAAAAAGGAAAGTGAAGTGACCTACCAAAAGTCAAAACGACCTCGGGAGGAAATAACGGATGGTATGCCTAATGAGGAAAATCCGAGAAGAAGTAAACGTCAACGGACATCTACTTCATTCGGTCCAGATTTTCTGACTTTTCTGTTAGAAAATGAGCCTCGTACCTTCAAGGAAGCAATGTCTTCCTCAGAAGCACAATATTAGAAAGAAGCTGTCAATACTGAAATAGAATCCATATTGAGCAACCATACATGGGAATTGGTTGATCTTCCTCCAGGTAACAAAACATTGGGTTCTAAATGGATTTTCAAGAAGAAAATGAAAGACGATGGTACTATTGACAAATACAAGGCAAGACTTGTTGTCAAAGGATTTAGACAGCGAGAAGGTCTTGACTATTTTGACACATACTCGCCGGTAACAAGAATTACATCCATTCGGATGCTAATAGCGTTAGCCGCCTTGTATGATCTTCAAATCCATCAAATGGATGTAAAAACAGCCTTCTAAAATGGTGATCTAGAGGAAGAAATCTACATGAACCAACCTGAAGGGTTTGTGGTTCCGGGAAAAGAAAAGAAGGTGTGTCGACTTGTTAAGTCCCTTTATGGACTAAAACAAGCACCCAAGCAATGGCATGCGAAATTTGACCAAACAATGTTGTCAAATGGCTTTAAGATTAATGAATGTGATAAATGTGTTTACATTAAGAACGTTCCAAATCATATAGTCATTGTTTGCTTATATGTTGATGATATGCTAATAATGAGCAAAGACATTGCCGACATTCAAGCTACTAAGCGTATGCTTGCTAGTAAGTTTGATATGAAAGACTTAGGAGTTGCCGATGTAATTCTAGGAATTAAAATCCAGAGGACTCCTCAGGGTCTAGCTTTGTCTCAATCACATTACGTGAAAATGGTACTTGAAAAATTCAAACACTTGGAATTTAGAAGTGCAAGAACTCCAATTGACTTAAATCATCATCTTATAAAGAATAAAGGTAAAAGTACGTCTCAATTGGAGTATGCTCGTGTGTTGGGAAGCTTAATGTACATCATGAACTGTACACGACCCGATATAGCTTGTGCAATAAGTAAACTTAGTCGATTCATAAGTAATCCAAACAAACATCACTTGGTGGCAATGAAACGAGTTCTGGGATATTTGGAATATACCCAAGACTACGCTTTGCACTACAATAAATATCCTGCGGTTATCGAAGGATATAGTGATGCAAATTGGATAACCGGCTCAACAGAAACAAAGTCCACAAGTGGATATTTTTTTACTGTTGGTGGAGGAGCAGTATTTTGGAAGTCTTCCAAACAAACGTGCATCACTCGCTCTACAATGGAATCAGAGTTTATAGCTTTGGATAAAGCCGGTGAAGAAGCTGAATGGCTTCGAAATTTCTTAGAAGACATTCTGTTCTGGCCAAAACCTTTGGCTCCTATTTGCATACATTGCGATAGTGAGGCTGCAATAGGACGGGCAGGGAGCGTTATGTATAACGGAAAGTCTCGTCATATACGACAAAGACATAACACCGTTAGACAACTACTTTCTAGTGGAATTATCACTATTGATTATGTAAGATCAAAGGATAATGTGGCGGATCCGCTTACAAAAGGCTTAACTAGAGAGGGAGTTGAGAAATCATCTAAGGGAATGGGACTATGGCCGAGGACAAGTCAACATGGCGGTAACTCTACCTAGAATTTTGGATGTTCCGAGATCTAGGTTCAAGGAGCTCAAACAAAGTTGTGATTGACCGGTTCAACATTGTCAAAGTAAAATCTTTGGTCCCTTCTCGTGATGAAGACAATGTTCAGTAACAAGGATAGAACTTTACACGTTCTTTAATGATTACTTAAGTTTGATGTGTATTTATCAAATAGTGTCAATCTAAAGGATTACACGTTTAGGAATCACCTATGTAAGTGTGAAGTGGAAGCCGCTTCAATGAGAATTCTGTAAGGCCAATTCTCTACGCACTTATGAAATCAGGCGGTTTCATGGCTGAAACGAACACAACAATGAGAACCAAAAGACGGTTAAGGGTTGGTTGTGTGACATATGGTTGTCTAGGTATACACTAAAGTTCGACGGTTCAAAGATATCAAATCTACCGATTGACCGAGTATATCCGACATATGTTCACTACGGAAAGTTCAAAGGGAAACCTACTTATCCAGATGCGATTAATCCTTACTTGCAAATCACACAGCTTTCATCTATGATCATTCTTGTTACAGCCATTCCCATTCATGTGGGGGATTATTGGACTTTAAAGCATTGGGCAATTGTTGGACTTTAAAGGCATTGAGCTTCAAAGACTTTAAGCATTGGGCTTTAAAGTATAAGAGTGTGAATTGAAAATGGTGGGAAATAAAATGGAGGGAATGAAAATTTGAATGAAGTGAGCTTTTGACTTGCACTTTGTCCCTCATTGGTGAGGGACAACTACATTTGTGTGCTTATATATAGAATCACTTCTTAAAGCTCTTAAAAGGAGTTGAAGAGAATGATCCTTCGCGCCGCCGTCGTCGCTCGCTCGGCTCGGCTTCGGCTTTGGCTTTGGATTTGGATTTGGATTTGTCAAATGATCGATCGATAAGATTATTTTTGGACAAAATTTATTTAATTAATTATTTAATAATTAATTAAATGCCAGATCACTGCTGAAGATTCAGAAGGATAGTCTTGCCGTGGCCTCTTCCAATAATTGCCTATAAATTCTGAGGCATGGCTTCGTTTTTAACACACCAAAAACATTACAGAACTTCCTTCTTTTTGAAAATACTGCATTCTAATTCGCAGTCTCTCTCTCTCAAATTCGTCAGTGTGATTTTGCTCCGTTCTTTAAGTTCGTTGGTATCCTGCAATTCGTATTGCCACTGTTGCAGGAAGGTTTATTCCGTTTTATCCTGGGAGGATTTAATCCATTACCTTGGCAACGTGTGAGGGGGTTAAAATTCCTTAAGGACGCACAAGCAAATTGTGGACTCGGAATATTTCTTAATCTTTACTGTTTTTCTAATTTCTTTTATTCTTCTAACAGATTTTCTGATTTTGTGTTTTAACACAGTAGCAACAACAGTTTCCGGTAGATACTTAACAAAAAGAGCTTTTTATTTTCGAGATCCTTAGCTAGCTACTTTATCACAAGTCTTCTTGAATTTGGATTGGTTGGAAGGTTCTTTAACTAGAAAGTGAATAACTGAGTTCCGTTGGCGGAAGTTATGCCTGATAAGCACTTCCTTCTCCCGACGCATTAACGACCTGCAAGAATTAGCAATCTTCTATTTTTTTTTATTTCTCCGTAATTTTATATCAAATCACATTGACTTCTCTATTAGATCACTAAAATAGATATATTCAATCTTCCTAAGAATAATAACTTTTGTACTCTTTACTATATTTCTTAACTCAATATTTTCTTTAGTTTTTATTTCTTAACTTAACAATTTTTGTAGGATATGTGTTGGTTAACCGGACAAGTTTCAAATTAGATCAATTAACTATCGTGTGGATGTTGATTGTTCCGCAAATGGATTCAACGTTAGTAAAAGAAAAGTACCAATCTCATTGCAAGTATATTTAAAAGAATCCAATAATTTCTTGAATATTTACACTGTAAATCAATCAGTAGACCAACAATAAAGCTGGATTAATAAACTATAATTTTTTTCAATTGAATTATGAATCCTCATAGGAATCAAACTGAGTCGCTAAAAGGCTAGGAGAAATTCCTTTTATTATCTTACTTATCCTTACATGAAAATGAGTAGGAAGGAATCTTGACTAAGTGAAATTCCAAGTTCGTTAGTTTATGATTCTATTTTAAAGATGTAGGATTTCTACCGTGTAGTATTATGCCCTAAAACTAATAGGATTACAAGACTAATGTCCAGAATTTCGATTATATCCTTTTATTATGAGTTATTATGCTTAATATTAAAAAACTATTTTTGTAAACTAATATTTTATTCATGCTTTTATAATAATATAGATAAGAGGTGTCGAACATCTTGAGATCTCAAAAAAACACATGAATTTGGGAATGAGGTCTCATCAAAGCGAGGTTTTAAAAAACGTAAGTATTCATTATAATTACTAGTCTTAGGGTACGTGCTTTGCGCGTGTCGTGTACCTATATAGTGAGTATAGAACTTTTTAAAAAATCGTATATATATTAATAAATAATATGTTTGCATTATAAAATAAAAATTTTAAAAATATAAATTCCTGAAAATGATAAATTCTTGTTTTTTTACATTATTCATTTGATAACTATATTTTCATATATGTGGGTTATGAAACTTATTATTTACTAATCAGTGTTAACCTAATAATTATATTAATTAATATTTTTTTAGTTATGAATTAGAGTACTGAATTATTTGTTAATTTTTTAGTAGCTTATTAGAAGAACATAATGATAAATTGCGTTACATAATTGTTAATTATTTCTATAAGACTGAATTTCCAAAGAATTAATCTGTAAAAAAAATTTAACAAAAGAAGAAAGACTCCTAACCCTAAAAAGAATACAAATTGTTTGAAACTAATCAACTATCCTAATGTGAGTTTGCATTCGTTTTTTTAAGTTTGTTAGTTATGAAACATCCCTTTTTAATGTCTTTGTTTCCCTTTTTATAGTTTTTTTTTAAACATTTCTCCTACGTGTCTTGAAACTAAGGTGTTTTGCAAAAGAATTTAAAGCTTTTAAACCAAAAAAATGTGGTTTTATGTGTATGTGTTATTACTTTTTTTTGTTGTTGCAAATATGGCATATTACTTAATTAAAATAAGAAAAATTTCAGTATAAAACATTTAGTTGAGTTAGACGTCCTAAAAATTAGGAATTAATTAAAGTCCTAAAATATTAGAAAAATAATCAAATGACTATTTTGTATGTATGAACTCTATTTTAAAAGGGAAAAAAAGGCGAACGACATTTCGCTAAGGGGCTTCGTGCTTTTAATATAGTATAGATAGATAGATTACAACCATAGAGATCATATCTATCTCTTTTTATCATTACTCATGCAAATACGAGGATCTAAAACAAAGATGAAAATTTAAAAGAGAGAATACGAGAATAGTATCCGATGAAAGCAGGTCACTAAGGCTGGAAAGTGGGGCGGTCCAGGATCGGGACTGGCCCAATACCGCGGCCCATGTGGGTAGTCGGCCTAAACGGTCCTTACCGTTTAAGAGCTGGATCGGGAGAGGTGGGCCTGGCAAGTGGGTCGGTTCGTTGCTTGAGGCCCGCGAGACCGGACCATTTGAGACCGGACCGGTCCTAGCGGGCCTAAACGATCCCAACGGCCATTTTTTTAAAACAAAAAAAACTGCCCGTTAGGGCATTTAAATTATAGTCGTTTCCTCTGCCAAAATAGCCGTTGGCTATTTATAAAATAGCCATTTAACCCTCCAACTTTGTTTTAACCCCAAATTTTTTATAATTACACTTTTTTCCTATTTTCAACTATAAACACCCCCTCATTCTTTTATTTTTCTCACAAAATCATCAATCTCTCAGTCTCTCTCTAATTTTCTTCTATAATTGCTTACTTTATTATTACAATTTGTGAAAAATTGTAAAGTTGGTGAATTGAAGTCTTGGAGTCTTCAATGATAATCAATTTTTAACAAGTTGTTCGTCAATTCGGTAAACTCGTTCCAACTCTTAAATTTTAATATTATAGTTTTGTTTGTTTTATTTACTTTGTATTGCTTGATTAATTAAGATGGCTTGTTCCTTAAAAAATATTTAGTAAAAATAAGGAAAAATCCAATAGTGGTGAATCTAGTGGACAATCTATTCCTCCCTCCACTTCCCCCGGCTCCCCGACCCAAACCCCATAACCGTCCTACACCTGCTATTCTTGATTGTGATAATAGTTTATTACGGTTTACTTAGAGTCAATTTTTCATAATTTGGAGCTGGTGAACAATTAAACCATGAATATATGAATGCTCCTTATGGTAATCCAACTATTGATGAAAGTGATGATGAAGAAATAGATTTTGATGAAATGCAACCGGATGACGATACACCCACTAGTCCTGCTCCTGAAGTTAACCTAACTAATGATAACCCAAATGATGCCCCGTCTGACCCTCCTGTTACTACCCCTACTTTTTCTAGACAACATCCCAAACGGACAGAAACATCTATTGTTTGGCCTTTTTTTTACTCAACTAATTCCACAATGTGGCAAGGAGTTAGCTTTTAAATATATTGACGGGTCGGGGGGGGGGGGGGGGGGACTTTGAAAGACACATATTGATACACCCTCAAGATAAAGCCAAATATTTTCGTATGAAAGCCTTGGCCGAGGGGACAAGTGTACCTACTCCTAGTTGGGTTGACTCTAGTATCGGGTCTAATCAATTTCAACCGGAAATTAACCATGTTACCGGTGATATTTTATATTATGATCCAAAAGAAGATCGGAAAGAATTGGCATAAATGGTTACTGTTATGTGCTTCCCTATAGTTTTCCTTCTAACCCTCACTTTGTGCATTATATTAGAAAATTTTGGAATCCTACTTATAAAGGTTTTCCTCGCACAACAGTAAAGAGCGATATTTATAAATATAAACATGAAAATGAACAATATTTGCACTATTTATTTACTCATATAAATTATCGTGTTGCTATTACAACTGATATTGGTAGAAGTGGTAATGACTGTGATTATCTTATTGTTACCAGTCATTGGATTGATGAGGAGTGGATAATGTGAAAGCGCATTATTGCTTATAGAATAATTAATTCACGTCACACAGGGCAGTTTATTGCTGGCACAGTTACGGATATTTGTAGATATTTTTGCATTATTGATAAAATTATGCCAGTTTCAATGGATAATGCTACTAGTAACACAAATACTATAGCCTTGCTTACCACTACACTAAGTCCTGCATTGAGTAATATTTTTCATATTATATGTATTTGTCATATTTACCATTTAATTGTGGGTGATGATATGAGAATTTTAAATATTGAAATTGAAAAGGTTAAAATGGCTCTTAACTGGATTTTTTATTCAAACCGAAGAAGTAGACTTAGAGAATATTTTAAAAGATGCGATGAATTTGGCCTGAGAGAAAGAAAGGTTCCTAAAGCTTGTCCAACTAGATGGAATTACATGTATGAAAATTTAGTTGTTGAATATGGATATAGAAACCCCATAAACTCAACGTTTAATGCTCATGCAAGTGATGATGATGAGCACCTTACAAATGCGGATTGGACTAATGTTAAAATGCTTGTAGATTTTTTAGAAAAAATTTATATTGCTACAAATGAATTTTCTGGGCAATATTATCCTACTATTTCAAACTGTTTAGTTTATATTGCAGAACTTGCAAATTTGTTTGCCCATTTTTCAGAGGGTGGGGAAATTTATGAACTTGCTATTAATTCTATGAGAAAAAAGTTTAAAAAATATTTTTTCCCTATTCTCCCTATTTATGGTGTTGCTGCCTTGTTAAATCCTACTATAAAATTAGGAGGTCCTCAATTTTGGTATGAAACTGTTTATAATGGTTTAGCACTTGAAGAAGAGGAGTTGTCTAAACTTCCGGAAGCAATAACCTCAATTAAAATAAATGCTCAAACTATTTATAATGCTTATCAAGTTGCATTAGATCAGGCTAGACCAAATGTTCCAACTCCTTCTTCTTCTGATTCTCAATCATCTAAAAGAACTGTGGGAGTAAAAGCACTTAGTGTTTGGGCCGGGTTCAGGGGTTCTCAAGGTTCTAGTACTAGTGATTTTTCACAACTAAATGAGCTTGAAGTTTATTTGTCACAGGGAATTGAGGAAGTGAATCCCGACGGCTCCTTTAATATTTTGGAATGGTGGAAGGACAAAGAAAAACACTTTCCGATTCTTTCAAGGATGGCCCGAGATATTTTAACTATTCAAGCTTCAACAGTGGCATCAGAGAGCGCTTTAAGTCAAGCAAGACTTCAACTCGGTGATTATAGAGAGTCTATGAGGGAGAGCTTGGAAAAATCAGTACTTTTCAGAGATTGGATCCGTTCGGAAAGAAGAAATTTTGGACTTGCTAAATCACAACCAGAGGTAGACGAAGCTTACGAAGAAATGCTAGCTTAACTTGCGGAGGATTCTGCTTCGTCCGGGAGCGGTGATGACCAAGCTTCTTTTTTGCCACCACTAACGGAAATTCCTCCGAACCTTAATGGATTTATGAAGTTTGTAAGAGATACCATGTAAATTAATATGTAACTTGTATTTTGGCACATCTTGATTAGTTTTTTTTTCTTCTCAATGGCGGTATTAGCACCTTGTTGTGCTCTATCTTTGTCCAGCCAGCTCATAACAAAATCTTAGACCAATCTCAGGGCTGACACAACCGAATTGGTTGAGGAAAAGGATTCCATAGGGGGGAGGAAGTCTAAGAAAGATATTGTCATATTTTGTTAATGCTATAATAAAATTATAACGCGTTGCCTTAGATATTTTTATTACCATCTTTTTTTTCTAACTTCTATAAAATTTTAAAAAAATAGAAAGTATCAATTGGGCCCACTTAGGCCCGGGACCGGCCTACTTAGCCCGGGACCATTAGTTCGTGATCCCGGTCCCGGGCTGGTTCCTATAAAAAACCCGTGAAGCCCGGGACCACTTAGGATCGGCTCACGAAGCCCGTTTAGGACCGGACCCGGCCCACTTGCCAGCCTTAAGCGTCACTCTTTCTAAGCTTAAAAAATTTCCTTTTCCTGTCTTTTGATGGATAATGATTTGTGTCTAAACGTGAGGATGCTAGTTTTTAAGGGATGGTCCACATTTACTGTAAGCAAAATATTCACTTGCAATTAAACATTATCTAGGTTTTTCTTACAAATGTATACATTTCTCCTTAAAAAGCTCACACTCCATTATTAGTACCTTCAATTAAGGGATTCAATTATATCCTCTTTTTTTATCTACTTCCCTCTCTCCCTCTTTTTCTACGCAGATCTCGAAGCAAACTCAACCCAATATTATTTCACCAAATTTTTCTTCCCATTTGTCGAAACCCCAATATAAGATTTTGCTACTGGTACAAGAAGCCACAAAAAAAATGCAAATGGACGAACGAAGTCTGGAAGCAAAAATGAAGTCATACTCGCCATTGGATTGGAACCAAAGAAATCCACACTAGAGAAATACTTATTTTTTGTATTGTGACATTTTCTCTAAAAAAGTGTCTTACACAATTTTGAAGATCCATTGCAGAAATCACATGGAATCTGAAAAATTTATACCTATACATATTACTACTCTAAAAAACTGATATAATTCTGATAAAAGATTGTATTATACTTGTATCAATATTGTATCGAGTATTATTTCATGTATTGATGCATCAAATACAATTCAGATACAAATTTGATATAATACTAAGAATTTTGACACAATTATGATACAATTGTGATACAACTTAAAACTAGCTCTAAACTTAAATTCATACAATAGTGTATTATACTTGTAGTAATATTATATCAGTTATTATTTTAGGTATTGATGTATCAGATACGAATTAGATATAAATTGTTATACAATTACAATACAATAATGATACAGCCGTGATACAATTCTAAAAATTTTATGATACAATTTTGGTCTTCATATTCTTTAAGTTTCAATCTAAAATATCCACTTAAAACGAACTCTAAACTTAAATTCTGATATAATATGGTACTAAGTGTATTAGTATTGTATCATAATTGCGTTAGGTATTGATATATCAAATACAATTCAGATACAATTATCATACAATCGTAATACAATTCTGGAACTTCTTCTTTTTCGAGTTTCAATAAAATTTTACCTAAAATCAACTCCAAACTTAACCAATCTCCCTCAAAATTGAGATATAAACTCTAATGGATATTTTAAATCATTTTTAAGAACATCCACTCTAAACAAATCAAAAATTCGTAAAACTCGAATATCGAATTCAAAGTTTTGAAATTTTTTGAAGGTTGTCAACAAAAAACTCGTTGCTGCTATAATTTTAGAGATAATATAGATGAATTTGCCAATTGTTGAAGTTTTTTAATGGTTGGTGGTGGAATTGATTCGGAGAAATATATGATGCTACAATGTTAGAGAAATATGAGCTTGATTTGTGTGAAAGACGAAGATATTTGGTTGATTTGTATAAAAGAGAGAACTGTAACGACCCGGCCGGTCATTTTGAGAATTTATGTTTGCCGGAAGATTCGTTTTGAGTTTCGGAGTGTTTTGGGACACTTAGTCCCTAAATGAGAGCTTAAGCTTTAGAAATTTGACCGTAGTCGGAACAGTGTGAAGACGAACTCAGAATGGAATTCCGTCGATTCCGTTAGCTCCGTTGAGTGATTTCGGGCTTAGGGGTGTGTTCGGATTGTGTTTTGGAGGTCTGTAGCTTATTTAGGCTTGAAATGCCGAAAGTTGAATTTTTGAAGTCCGGATCGATAGTGAAATTTTGATATCAGGGTCGGAATTCGATTCCGAAAGTTGGAATAGTGTCGTAGTGTTGAATGTGACTTATGTGCAAAATTTGGGGTCAATCAGACATGGTTTGGTTGGTTTCGGCATCGATTGTAGGATTCTTGAAATTTCAAGTTCTTTAGGCTTGGATTGGAGGGATGATTCGTGGTTTTAGCGTTGTTTGATGTGATTTGAAGGTTGGACTAAGTTCGTATGATGTTTTAGGATTGGCTGGCATGTTTGGTTGAGGTCTCGGGAGCCTCGGTTAAGTTTCGGATGCTTAACGGAAGTTGATTTAGACTTAGGCAATTGTTGATATTACTGAACCTGCTATAACCGCACCTGCGTATGTAGGACCGCAGGTGCGGCGCCGCAAAAGCGGCTCAGTAACCGTAGAAGCGAGTTTGGCCTGGTACTCCAGGGACCGCAGATGCGGCTGGAAAACCGCAAACACGGCCCAGTGACCGCAGATGCGGCCCCAGCCTAGATAAGTGGGTTTCGCACCTGCTATGCTTTTCCCGTAGGTGCGGGACCGCAGATGCGGCCCCATGACCGCAGAAGCCGAAATCGCTGGCAGAAAAGAGAGAAAAATCGAGGGTTGAGTTCATAACTCTAAAAATCGAAATGGAGCTCGGTGGAGGGCGATTTCTGGAGGGATTTTGAAGGAGAAAGATTGGGTAATGAATTCTAACTCTAATTTGGTTCTAATACATTAATCTATTGTTAGTTTTATCATTTAATTTCGAATTTGGGGTGAAATTGGGAAAAATTGAGAAAAGTTCTTAGGCCGAATTTTGAGATTTTGATCGAGATTTTGGTATTGGACTTGAGTGATTTTGGTATGGTTAGACTCGTGAGTGAATGGGTGTTCATAATCCGTAATTTTTACCCGATTTCGAGACGTGGCCCCGGGGAGGATTTTTGGGCGTTTTCTATTTTCTTGCCTTAGCTTCGATTCCTGTAGCTAAACTCGTTATTTGTAGTTATATTTATATTATGAAATTGATTTGATTAGATTTGGGCAACTCGGAGTTGGATACTCGTGGCAAGAGCGTGATTTTGGATTGATTGAGCTTAGTTCGAGGTAAGTGGCTTGCCTAACCTTGCATGGGGGAACTCCCCTTAGGATTTTTGGTACTGTTGTTATATGAATGCTGTGTACGTGATGTGATGAGTGCGTACACGTGCTAATTGTTGGAAAAAACCTGTTTCCATTAAGTAAATATCTGTGTTACTTAAATTGAGCAATACTTGTACTTGAAGTTTCCCGTTTAGCTTAAGCATGATTATGTGACTTAACTGCCTTATCTGCCTTAGCTGCTTACCTGGTTTCTGTGTAGCATGTTTAGAGTAGAAATTCCTGTTTTCTTGAATAGAACTGTTGATTCCTTTCTTGAGACTGTTGTGTGTTTACTTTGGGACTACGGGACGGTATCCCGGGAGATCCCCCTTGTTTGTTTACTTTGGGACTACGGATCAGTATTCCGGGAGATCCCCCTGCACCTTTATATTTGGGACTACGGGACGGTATCACGGGAGATCCCCCTGTATTGGTTATTTACTTTTGGACTACGGGACAGTATCCCCGGAGCTCCTCGGCACATTTATGTTTGGCACTACAGGACGTTATCCTGGGAGATTCCCTGTTGTTATCGCTGCTTACTGAGTTATTTCCTTTCTGAGATTTCCCCTTTATTTGACTGTTAGCATCTTAAATTACACTGTCGCGTTCTATATTGTCTTACCTTATTATATATTTATATAACCAGTAGGGCCCTGACCTTCCTCGTCACTACTCGACCGAGGTTAGGTTTGGCACTTACTGGGTACCGCTATGGTGTAATCATGTCCTTTCCTGCACATGTTTTTCGTGTGCAGATCCAGGATCTTCTGCTCAGCCGTACTATCAGTGAGACGAGGCGATTTTAGAGACTTCGAGGTATATCTACCGCGTCCGCAGACCTAGAAGTCCCTTTCTACTCTTCCTACTGCTATAGACTTTTCCCTGTATTTCCTTTGTTATTAGAATTCTGGAGTTAGAATCCTTATGTAATTTCGTTAGCTTGTGATTCATGAGACTCCGGGTTTTGGGAGTGTTTTGTTCAGTTTGAAAGAGTTTTATTGTATATGCCGAGCGGCATTATAACTTTCTTTATTATATTACCCGTAATTTCTAGTTTCGTATCTTTTAAATTCTTTTCCGCTAATTTTAGGCTTACCTAGTCGTAGAGACTGGGTGCCGTCACGACAGTTCATGGAGGGAGAATTTGGGTCGTGACAAGAACGACTTTGAAATCTTTTGAAAATTGGAAAGAAAATCGTAATTGTATGGGGGTAATTAAACCGATAGACCCAAATTTAGGGGGGGGGGGTTACCGTCACAAATTAATCCCTAAATTTAAGGGACCCTTCTTTTATCGTGGTTTTGCATATAAGTAGTAACTACATATACACAACGTAGTTTTTAAGGATCTAAAGAAAAGTGATAAATAAGTTTCTAATATAGCATAGTCAGGTAAAAAATTCATTAAACTATAGAGTAAAAAGCCCAATTGTAAAGAAAAAGGATGGTGCAAAATGCAATTTTTATGTGGGCCGGAGCTTCATAGTTTGCAAAGCTAAATCGAAAACTAACGAAATTGAAAGTTCAAATCCATTTAAAGGTTTTGAAACAGAACCTATGCAGTACTACTAAAAGCAAGGTTTATAAAGATATTGTCTCGTTAATTTGAGTGCCTTCCTAGATTACTAAAGAACTTGGTTCTTTCCCTTATCCTTAGGCGTAAACGAAAAAACAATAAAAACCAGAGACAATGATTTTTACGTGGAAAATCACAATACAAATTAAACTCATAATATAATATTAAAATGATAGACTATGATGTTTTTATCCGAAAATAATCACAAATTTCCTAAAATGGAAAACTATAACGGCTACAGTTGCTAGAACTTCAAAACTTGACCTAAAATGTGATTCTCGTCTATTTATAGTGGCCCAAAATTCGCTGACAAAAATGCCCTGGGAGGTTCTGCGACCGCAAAATTCTTGTGCGCTCCGCACTTAAGGCAAGGCTTCAATCTTGGTCATTTGCACACTCTCTGAACTTTTTGAATTCTTATCAGTGCGGACCATGTTCTGCAGCCGCACAATTCATGTGCGGTCCGCACTTCTGCTTGAAGTACTGTTGGGCTTCTTCACTAGTTCTGCGGCCGCAGAGGGAATTCTATAGTTCACACTTTCTTTTGCGACCGCAGAAATACCTTTGCGGACCGCACTCTTGTGTGTTGCGCCGTTTCTTGCCTTGTGAGTCGGAACATTCCTTTTTGAGTCGAATTTCTTCGTAAGATCTCAAATTTCCAATATTCCTCCAATTTGCACACTTTCATTAGTTTTGGGAACATAAATCAATACTTCCGACTAAAACAAAAGTAAAAAGGTATTAATAAGTGGTCAAAATCCACACTTATCAGTAATATTGGATCATTCGAATGGCGATATTATTTTCCTAGACACAAAATAAGCCTACATACAGTAATAATGTCGCATGCATTTTATGTGGTGCTTCTACCATTTCCAAAGAGGTAACTAGAGAACTTGTCCACTACTAACTCCACGATGACCTATAATCGTTCAACTTTTAAATGCTAGATTCTGAGTAGTAGGAATTAGATATGTGGAGAGAAGGAATGGAGTAGTGGTTGTGATGGAAGTTCTCTCCCCTGATGTGTGTTTTTTATGCGATATCTGGTAGTTTTATGGCATGAAGGGAAAAGGTGGAAAAAAATGTCTAGGCTAGATAAGGTTAACGTATGGTGGAGGAAAAAATTGGAGAAGAAGGAGGTGCGAGAATTAAGTGGGGTCCACATTGAGTTTAGGTAGAAAAAAAGAGGAAAAACCTAACTCTTAAGAGTTTCACGCGCGCCAATCAACACAAAAATTTTGTCATGTCAGCGTAAAGTATCTAAGAGACACACTTCTACCCAAGCAGAAGTGTCTAACTAGAAATGGGGTCAATTGTGATGTTTACATGATCGTTGATGACAACTTAATGAGGCTGTTTATATATTCCGCCTACTGCTTATATACAAAACCTTAATAATAAGAGCATCCTTTAAATTAGGATGTAACTAATATAGCCTCCCGCCGCCGCCGCCGCCGCCGCCGCCGTCCCCCTCCCTTTCTAACTCTCATGTATATCAATTATACAAAGCCTCTAAATTCATATTCTCATCCCATTTTCAAGAATATTCCAAAATATTTCTTGCTCTTTCATACTAATCAACCAAAATCTCTCCCTCTGCACACAAATCCATCGGCGTTATTTATAAAATTACAGTAGCAAAGGGTTCTCCATTGAGAGCCATTAAAAGTTTCAAAACTTTGAATTCAATATTCGGGTTTTACGAATTTGTAATTTATTTGGATTGGACGTTCTTGTAAATGATTGAGAATATTTCTTGGAGTATATATTTTGATGGAGATTGATTAAGTTTAAAGTTGGTTTTAGGTGAATATTCATATTGAAACTCAAAAAAAATCATAATTGTATCACAATTGTATGATAATAGTATCACAATCGTATCAATATTCTAATTTTACAAATTTGTGATTTATTTAGATTGAATGTTCTTCCAAACGATTGAGAATATACTTTTGAATTTGTATCTTAATTTTAAGGGATATTTGTTAAGTTTTGAATTGATTTTAGGTAAAAAAATTAATTGGAACTCCAAAAAGAAGTTTCAAAATTGTACGATAATTGTATGATGCTTGTATCACAATTGTATCAGAATTCTTTCAAGACTATATTAGAATTGTATTTATAATTGTATCTGATGAATCAACATATGAAACAATACCTGATACAAGATTAATATAATATTTGTATCAGAATTGTATCAATTTTTTTATTGGTTTGTATATTTTTTGTATGTGATGTGTTCTTCCTCTTTGATTTTTAATCTGGAAATAAAAGCTATAATTATTGATAGTTTTGTGTTGGTTTTTATTGAGCTCGTTGCTGGTTTTAGGCAGAACTTTATATTGAAACTTGAAGAGGAAGAAGCTCCGAATTGTATCACAATTATATCAGAATTATTTCCAAATTATGTCATAAATGTATGATAATTGTATATGATACATCAATACGTAAAACAACATGATACAATACTAATACAAGCATACTACAATATGTAACGACCTGATCGGTCATTTTGAGCATTTGCACTTCGCTAGGTAGTTTGAGGGCATGAGTAGCTCCGTACGATGCATCATGACTTGTGTGAATTGTCGGTTTTGGTTTACAGGTTATTCAGAATCGATTTGGAAGGATGAATTTCTTTGTTGAAGCTTTAAATTGGAATAGTTGACCAAGTTTGACTTTTGAATATCTGACCTCGGATCGAGAGTTTTGATAGTTCCATTAGGTCTGGATGATGATTTTGGACTTGGGCGTATGCCCTGATTTGCATTTGGATATTTCTAGAAAGTTTCGGCACTCATTGGCGAAAGTTGGAAATTTTAAGGTTAGGAATGTTCATAAGTTTGAACGAGAGTTGACTTCGATGTTATCGGGTTCGTATTATTGTTCTGAGAGTTGGAATAGATTCGATATGTCATTTGGAACTGTATACAAAATTTGGATTCATTCTGGATTGGTTAGGCTTGAATCAGACGCTTGGTTCAGAGTTTGAAGTTTATGAACTTAAGAGATCGATCTTGATCGTTGATTCATGGTTTTGATGCTGTTATGTGTGATTTGAGGCCTCAAATAGGTTTGTATTATGTTTTGGGACTTGTTGGTATGTTCGGACTGGGTTCCAAGGGGCTCGGGTGAGTTTCGAGGTGGTTTCAGACCAATTCTAGGCCATTTTTAGTTGTTGGGTTTTGGCTACAGCGGTGTACATTGCGATCGTGTAGAATTGGTCGTGACAGAGTAAAATAGGAAAAATGGACCAGTGAATCGCGACCACGGAAGCCTTTTCACGATTACATAGAAGAAAGTTCTGCTGCTCTAACCCGACTTTGGAAGCTTATATCTTGCAATCTATAAGGTATTTAGAGATGATCCAAAAATAAAAGTTGTAGCCCTTTGTGTCTAGTTTTTAGAAAATCAAATCGTTTTTCATTTGGAGTTTTGTAAAAAAGGTTATGGCTGATATACTACAGGTTGTCTGAGAAGAGTTGGGAAAGGTTAAATGGAAGTTTGCTCTTCGCGATCGCGGGGAAATGGCCGCGATCACATAGGCTAAAAATTGTCCTGAAAAATTTTGTAATCTCGATCGCGAGTTTTATGACCGCGATCGCGAAGGGTACCCCTAGAACAATGTATAAAGTGCTCTATTTTGAAAGTTTCAAATATTTTTGCATATTTGGAGCTATGGAGCTCGGATTTTTGAAGCGATTTTTGCCATATGGATTGGAGTAAGTGTTATCTACTCATTTGTTAATATATTTCATGAATCTATCTTCATTTCTGGACTTTGATTGAGGATTTCAAGAGCGAAATTGGGGATTTTTGTCTAAAGTTTCATAGAGTGAATTTTCCAGTTTTGAACATCGATTCGGAGTCGGATTTGAGTGGAACTAGTATGGTTGGACTCGTAATCAAATAGGTTTTCAGATTTTGTGAGTTCCTTTGGGTTCCAATGTGCGGGTCCGAGATTGACTTTTTGGTTGACGTTGAAGTTTCTGTTTAAAGATTCGACCTATATCATTTGGAATTGTTTCATCTGGCATTATTTGATGTATTTAAGTTGCTTTTGGCTAGTTTCGAGCTGTTTGGAGGTCGGTACGTGCATGATGGCATTTTTGGAGCACGTTTGGCTTACTCGGTATTAGATTTGGCTTGTTCGAGGTAAGTAACACTTTTAAACTTGGTGTTGAGCGTATGAAGCCGCAAATTACGTGTTATGTGATTGATGCTGAGATGACGCGCATGCTAGGTGATGGGCGTGTGGGCGTGCACCGTGTGAATTATGATTTAGTCGATTCCATAGAATTGTGTAGCTATATTATCTGAACGACTTTACTATACTCTATGTGTTAGAGCACTTGAGCTGTAATTTATGCTAGAAATCATGTTTAGGCTATATACTGGTACTATTGGGACCTACAGTGGTCGTTCTTTGTTGTTGAGTTATTTGCTTAATTGCAGTTATGTACTCAGTCGCATTCATCATTTCATATCATCTTAGTCTCTGTTATTGTATATTGTCACATCTTGTATCATTGATTAGTGCTGCTTAGTATGAGCATTATGAGCCCGAGAGACCGGAGAGATTGTGACTGAGTCGGGGCCTGAGTGTCGTGCTGTGAATGATATATATATATATATATATATATATATGTATATATTTGTGTGTAGGGGAGAGGGGGATCGGGTTGCCCGCGGCAACGAGCGTTATGGTTATATATATGTGGATCGGGTTGCACGCCACAGCAGGTATTGTACAGTGCTGAGTGACTAAGTGGCTGAGTATTAAGCACGGTGAGAGAGAATACGAGACAGTGAGAATGAGTACTCTGAGAGTGGGAGTACATGAGTTCATCACTGTAATGCATTGCATTTGACATGCGTACTTGAGATACAAGCATAGAGATACATTTCCTCAAGCTATCCGATTTTGGTGACATTCATGATTTCTCCTGTATATTGACATGTAGACACAGATATGTATTTTTCCTCATGCTATCTGAAAATGAAACATCTTATTTATAAGTGGAAGGTTTTTGGGAAAAATTACAGTTTTGAAACTTATTCGTATGCTTTTAGTGTTTTGGATGAAAGATTTGAAATTTACCGTCATACTTGAAAAGCATGCCTATTTTTCCATAACTGTAAACGAGTTAAACATCTTACCTCTAAGCTATTTTCATGTACCATTTTATTATATTGTTATGAACTGTTGCTGGTTATTGGAGTTGGACTCTGACCCTTGTTCCAGCTCGTCACTACTTTCAACCTAAGGTTATGTTTGTTACTTATTGAGTACATGGGGTCGGTTATACTCATATTACACTTCTACACCTTGCGTGCAGATGCTGGATGCTGATATTTCTGGTACGGCGGGACCTGGATCAGAAGATGTACCTGCGTTCCAGTTATGGCTACCACTAGTCCTTGGTAGCATTAGAATCGAATTCTGTTCATTTACATTTCAGATAGATGTTGTAATTATTTCAATTCAGCTTTGTAAAGAAATCTAAATATTAGATGCTCATGATTTGTACTACTAGTCTTTGAAAAGTCTTTGTATAATAGTTCAGTTGTATGATCATTTCTTCTCTTATTGAATCTCTTTTGAATTGGTTTATTGTTAATTGGCTTACCTAGCGGGTTGGGTTATGTGCCATCACGGCTAGTTGGATTTTGGGTCGTGACACAAAATATTATATCAGAACTGTATAAGAAATTTATAAGAATTATTTCAGAAAATTGTATTAAAATTGCCTCAAAATTATATCTGAATTGTATTTGATTACATGAAACAATTGCTAAATCTTAGGTTCGTTCATTTGTGGAATATAACTTAAGCATATAGATACTTATTAGATTTTTTATTCCTAACTCTATTAGATTGAAGACTATTGAGCCTACCGAAAGATATGAGGCAACAAAAAAGGAGAAGGACGGAAGTTTGGCAAATGCCAGCAACCACTCAACCCTCAAAAACAGTTAAATGACAAATCTGCGTAGAAGAAGAGGGAGAGAGAAAAATAAAATGATATAATTGAATACCTTAATTGAAAGACATTAATAATTGGATGAGAGACTTTTAAGTGGGAATGTATACAATTTGTACGAAAATTTAGATACTTTTTAAAAATTACAAAACCTAGAGAAAAAGGGTAAATAAGTATTTATTATAGTATATATAGGAAACAGGGAAATCTAGGTGTATATCCACTTGAAACACTAGTTAACATCATACACAATTAAAATATTTATTTTACCATGTATACTTACTCTATAAATTTATTTTACCTTGTATACCTACTTTATATATTTTGTCACCATATATACCTAATGTATTCCAAAATAAAATACCGTGTAACTAAACAGAATATTATGGTATGCTTAGTTTGGATATTGTATTCCAAATTAAATATTGTAGTATCTTTGATTTGAATACTGTATTTCTTAATGGAAAAATTATAAAATATTGGTTTGAATATTGTATTCTAAATTTAAAAACTATGGCATATTTGATTTGGATACTTTATTACAAATTAAAATATTATGCTATATTTGGTTTGGATATTGCATTCCAAATTAGAATATTGTGGTATGTTTAGTTTTAATACTATATTCCAAATTAGAATACAATAGTATGTTTGATTTGGATACTGCATTCCAATTTAAAATTGTCACGACCCGGATTTCCCACCCTCGAGGGTCCTGATGGCGCCTACTAATAGGAGCTAGGCAAGCCAACTTAATTAACAATTACATTAAACGCCTGTTCCTTTTTAACAATTAACGGCATTAAATAAAGGCGACGGAATTAAAATCATTAGCGGAAGACTTAAATTTAGATAACTGATAAAAATACAGAAAATTCCAACATACGTCTCTACCCCGGGACTGGAGTCACATACTCACGAACATCTAAGGAGTACTACATACAAAGTCTGAAAGAACATAATCTGTTTATCTCGGGTACAATGAGATGACAGCCAAATGTAAAGATAGAAGGAAGACGCCGGGCCTGCGAACGCCTGCAAGCTGCCTCGGGTCTCTCTGGATTGAAGGTTCGCCCCCGTGCTAATGCTGCTGCTGCTGCTCAATACCTGGACCTGTGCAAAAATGCACAGAGTGTAGCATCAGCACAACCGACCCCATGTGCTGGTAAGTATCTAGCCTAACCCCGGCGAAGTAGTGACGAGGCTAGACTGAACACCACATAAACCTGTACAGTGAAAAATCGAAATACAAGGCAATTAACGATAGGGGAGGGGGAAACATACTGTGGGGAGATAACAGTATTAACAGTGAAGCCAAAGTAACAGTCTGAGACAACTCATAAAATACAGCTATCAAGAAACTATCACCAACCATAAACACATTTGCATCAACAACTGTTGCGGCGCGCAACCCGACCCTATATACATTTCAACACTGTTACGGTGTGCAACCCGATCCACCATTACCATTTAGCTTTGTTGCGGCGTGCAACCCGATCCACATTTATCATTTAGCTTTGTTGCAGCGTGCAACCCGATCCACATTTATCGTTTAGCTTTGTTGCAACGTGCAACCCGATCCACATTTATCATTGTTGCGGCGTGCAACCCGATCCATATCATTTACTTTTGTTGCGGCGCGCAACCCGATCCTCAAATAGCATTTAGCTTTGTTGCGGCGTGCAACTCGATCCACATGTATCAATCTACCTCACCCAAGCATAATCACAAATCAGGGGCAAGGGAGTAAACAAGAATTTGGAAGGAAATCCCAACAAGGGTACACAAACAACCAATAACAACCATGCAAGGGTAAATCGTTATTTCTCTTTTTCTTTCATTTTCATATCCTAGTTCTCATTAGCACTCGTGTCCAGCTCCAAGGCATTTCTCATCTCATATACTCTAACCATTTGTATTTCAGAGCGAGCCGATGCTCCACGAAGTTCCACAATCACAATATCCTTCACAAGGTGTTTACAACGCATAGAAGCCATCAATTAAGCATGGAAGGCATAACAATATCCAAACAATCCACATATAAGGACTCACGGTCATGCTAGACACCAATATATAGGAACTCGTCACCATACCTATACACCGTACTCGATCATTTAGCAATTAGCAAACAAAACTCGACTCCTATTCCCTCAAGCTAGGGTTAAACCAAACACTTACATCGAATGCTCCAAACTCAACTCAAGCCTCTAGTATAGCTTTACCCCTCGGATTCACCGCCAAACCGCTCGAATCTAGTCACAAATTACTTGAAGGTATTAACAAATGCTAATTGAATCAATTTGAATGCATGAAAATGAATTTCCCAAAGTTTTACTCAAAAATTCCCAAAATGCCCCCGGGCCCACTTGTCAAAACCCGAGGTTCGAACCAAAACCCGGTTACCCATTCCCCCATGAACTCAAATATATAAATTATTTTTGAATCGGACCTCAAATTGAGGTCCAAAACCCCCAATTTTAGAAAAAACCTAGTTCTACCCTAAATTCCCAAATTTCCCCATTAAAATCTTTGTTTTGAAGTTGAAACTATGTTTAAAGATGTTAAGGAGTAAAGAAAATAAGTTAGAAATCACTTACCAATCGTTTTGAAGAAGTAGAATCATTTGGAAAATCGCCTCTTATGTTTTGGGTTTTGAAAAAGTGAAAAATGACTGAAAATCCCGACCTTATATACTTTGCTGAAGGCTCAGGCGGACCGCGCGAAAATGCGTCGCGGCCGCGCTGAGGAAAGGAAAAAAAGGGCTCTCTGAACCTACCCAGCGCGGACCGCACGAATTTGGTGTGCGACCGCGCTGGTGGAATGACCCTGAAGACCACCTCTCTGAATCTCCCAGCGCGGATTTGACCGCGGGCACGTTGGGGGCCTGCAACTCCTGAACCTGCAATTTCAGATGTTTCTAAGCCTAAGACCTCTCGGGACCTACTCAAAACTCACTCGAGCCCTCGGGGCTCCAAACAGTTCATACTTATATACTCAAAAACATACTACGGACTCCTCCGTGCGATCAAATCGCCCAAACACATCACAATTCATCAAATTAGGCCTCAAGACCCATGATTTCCTTCCAATTTCCATGAAACAGCACATTTACAGTTTCTAGCTCAAAACACGTCAAATGACATCCAAATTTACCCAAACTTTACAGCAATTGCTTAAACCATATATAAGACATGTACCGGGCGTCGGAACCAAAATACGAGCCCAATAACACAGTCTTTTAATCAAATTTCACTTCCCAATTCTTTAATTATTTCCAGAAAATAATTTCACATAAAAATCCATTTCTCGGACTCGGGACCTCGGAATTTGATTCCGGGCACACGCCCAAGTCTCTTATTTTTCTACGGACCCTCCGGGACTGTCGAATCACGAGTCCGGGTCCGTTAGCCCAAAACGTTGACCGGAGTCAAACTTAATCAATTAAAACATCAAAGTTTATTATTATTTTTTTTTCTCACAAATTCATATTTAAACTTTCCGGCTACGCGCCCGGACTGCGCACACAAATCGAGGCAACCCCCAAGTGAGATTTTCACGGCCTCAGAAGTACAGAGTGAGTAGGAATACAGGTGATAACCCTTTGGGTTGTCACAAGAATATTGTGGTATATTTAGTTTGAAGACTATATTGTGGCTTGTTTGGTTTGGATACTATATTACAAATTAGAATATTATGGTATGTTTAGTTTGAATATTATTTCAGATTAAAATATTATGATATGTTTAATTTGAATCCTGTATTTTAAATTTGAATATTATGGTATGTTTGATTTGAATATTATATTTCTTTTAGAATAATGTGTTATGTTTGATTTAGATATTGTACTTTTTATTAGAATATTGTGGTAAGTTCGGTCTGGACTATATTCTAAATTAGAATATTGTGGTATATTTCAGAATATGTTGGAAAATACAGAGGTATATAATGTATAACACTTTTGGAATATTTAATATAGTTTTAAAACCTAGATATATCATGAAAGTGAATCTTACAATGAGTATGTTATGAAACTTTCCCTAGGAAAAACTCCCCGAAAAAATTGCACGGGGCGCCCTATTTGGTCGCCTCCATTTAACCTGTACCCACTTTTTAATTTTTTTTAAAATCATTACCCACTATTTAAACAACTTCACGCCTTCTTTTCCTCCTCCTCCTCCT